>NC_133371.1:49655210-49795929 GCF_049309525.1 Garra rufa | reverse complement strand
CTCCAAGCTAAACGTATTCTACCCGCAAATGAAGAATAACTTAACTGCGATCAAGGCACAACTTATACCACAACCCAAGGGTAACCCAATTATAACCGAGAGACAACATAACTGCAGATTAAAACCAAAAATTTGAAGAATAACCCAACTATAACCTTCAAGCAACGTAACCATAACGTAACCACAACCTAGGAGTAACCTGACGGTAACTTAACCAGAACTGGAGCAAAAACTGGTTGCAGTCAATTTGAAACGTAATTATAGCTTACTTGCAGTGTATTCCATATGTTTTCTTAACCTTAATAGCACTTTATTAGGTTTAATTAACATAAAAGCCTGAGCCATTCTCTTGTCTGAAAGATGGGATCTAAGCGGATGTGAGAGGATTTAAGCTCAAGTTAGATTAACATTTAAAGCTCATTAATTACAGTATTTTAGCCTTATTAGTGTTCTTTTAAGAGTTAATTGATTAATATTAGCATTAGCATGCTAGCAGTAATGGACTGGCACCAGAAACAGAATATCTATACGATATAGATCCGCAAACAAGCGCCACAGCAACAAAAATACACCCTTTTTCCACCAAAAAACAGGCCAAAAACACACATTGGCTGAGCTGAATTGCATATGCAAATTACTGCTGTAAAAATCGGTTTAAAAAGGCTAAAAAAAAGCTACTTATGCTTCATAAAAACTTAAGAAAACTTGCAGATATACTTTATGGACCGGGAGGATTCCAAAAGGATAGTCATCTCAAAATTATTTTTTTACTCACCGTCGTATAGTCAGGTAGGCCGAAACACAAAACCAGGGATTAATTTCCATTCATCTTCAGAAGTTATCGCATCCAGCGGTTATCCTTGTGTGAGGGTGATGTCTGTTTGCGTTGCCATAACTTTTAGGAGGGAGGTCTGGTAGAAGCTTGATGCTTGACATCCGCCAGTCACGACCTTCGACCTTTCGCCGTCCGTTGCCTTTTTTGGCGCTTATGTGGAAAATTCAGTCCTAAATTATGCTATTTTAGACTCGGTTATTATATTAAGGCCTCTAAATAATCTCAATGGCTACATAACCTTTTAACTCCACTATCTAAACATTCAAATTACAGATTGACCTTTGACCTTACGTGGTTGTTTTAGGCCATTTAGGGCGGCATTTCAGTCCTTATTTCTGTTATTAGACATCTAACTTTGACTTTTACATTGCTCTTTCTAATTTACTTCAACCTACACTGGTACTGCTTTATTGTTCAATGCAAGTAATAGCATTTAATGTTTTTAAAACTCGTTTTAAAGGACAAATTCGTTCAAAACTCAAACCAGGCCCCAACTACACGATTGTGGGCCTGACCAAACTCGATTAGCAATTGGCTATGAGACACTCGCCTGGAAATGATCAACCAAGGCGGGCCGCCTCAGAGGAGGGTGTCTAGTGTTTAAAGTGCCGAAACACCCGATGAATCTGAGGTCCACTACTGATGAAGTGTCTTAAACATTTCCCTCTCGTAACCATACTTTGAGGGAGTAGAGAAAGTATGGCAAGAGTTGCCTCTTTGAAGAAATATTATACACATCTTCTACTTGATCTATCACCACTCAAACCAACACTCAACCTAAACCTACCGTTGGTAGACCTAAGGACTAAATCTAGCCCCGAACCAACACTTAAACCTAAACCTACCGTCGGTAGACCTAAGGACTAAATCTAGGCCCGAGCCAACACTTAACCTAAACCTACCGTTCGTAGCCCTATGGACTTGAACCCTAGTCTTCCCAACACAACGGAACTACAAGCTAAGAGTTACCTGACGTTAACTTGACCACAATTTGAGCAAAGGCTGGTCGCAGTCAATTTTGAAACCTTAAACAGCACTCGCTGACGGAATGCAATGCCCGATCAGGATTATCGGGCAGTGACTTTCGGGTTACTGCCTGATTCGCTGGTCTGGAGTAAGTTTAGTCAAAAACTTTGCGTTCCCAGAGCCGATTGATGTTCAGATCGAACTTCGAACCAACCTTCGCACTAAATCTAACCGAAACCGAATCCCTGGTCTTCCACATTCTTAGCCCCATGCCTACTAAGGCTATTCTCCTGGAATGGGAGATAGATAAAGGCTTCCTTGGTATAGTCAGACATGCGTCGGCCCGTGCACTATCCTCAGTCTCCCTACTTCAAACTTTCCTAGACGGGTGCTAGGTTGGGGGGAGCTGTTGTAATTTTTCTAACCTAACCTTCGCCAGAGCCATCGGACTTGACATACCAGATTTTACGCACAGAATCCTCTATAGGGGCTTGTTTTTTGAATGCGATTTGAAATTCGCTCCCTCCGATGTCTCCTTCCTGTTTGTGCGGGGAGGAGATGTGGGAGGGGGAGGTGAACCTAAGCCCAGACAGGCTTTTTGGGGGGGCGTGTGGCCCAGACAGGTCTATCGCCTCCTGGTTCACTGTAAATAATTTCATTTAGCATTTAGATACAAAAGATTTCATCCTATTCAAGAATGTCGACAAACCAGGATTTCAGACACTAAACCTAGCATTGGTAGACCCAGGAACTAAATCTAGCCACGAACCAACACTTCGCCTAAACCTAGCATTGGTAGAACAAGGAACTAAATCTAGCCTGGAACCAAGACGTCGCCTAGCCACGAACCAACACTTCGCCTAAACCTAGCATTGGTAGACCCAGCAACTAAATCTGACCTCGGACCAAGACGTCGCTTAAACCTAGCATTGGTAGACCCAGAAACTAAATCTAGGCCCGAACCAACACTTCGCCTAAACCTAGCATTGGTAGACCAAGGAACTAAATCTAGCGTCGGACCAGGACGTCGCCTAAACCTAGCATTGGTAGACCCAGGAACTAAATCTAGCCTGGAACCAAGACGTCGCCTAGCCACGAACCAACACTTCGCCTAAACCTAGCATTGGTAGACCCAGCAACTAAATCTGACCTCGGACCAAGACGTCGCTTAAACCTAGTATTGGTAGACCCAGAAACTAAATCTAGGCCCGAACCAACACTTCGCCTAAACCTAGCATTGGTAGACCAAGGAACTAAATCTAGCCTCGGACCAAGACGTCGCCTAAACCTAGCATTGGTAGACCCAGGAACTAAATCTAGCCTGGAACCAAGACGTCGCCTAGCCACGAACCAACACTTCGCCTAAACCTAGCATTGGTAGACCCAGCAACTAAATCTGACCTCGGACCAAGACGTCGCTTAAACCTAGCATTGGTAGACCCAGAAACTAAATCTAGGCCCGAACCAACACTTCGCCTAAACCTAGCATTGGTTGACCCAGTAACTAAATCTAACCTCGGACCAAGACGTCGCCTAAACCTAGCATTGGTAGACCCAGGAACTAAATCTAGGCCCGAACCAACACTTTGCCTAAACCTAGTATTGGTAGACCAAGGAACTAAATCTAGCCTGGAACCAAGATGTCGCCTAGCCTCGAACCAACACTTCGCCTAAACCTAGCATTGGTAGACCCAGGAAATAAATCAAGGCCCGAACCAACACTTCGCCTAAACCTAGCACTGGTAGACCCAGGAACTAAATCTAGGCCCGAACCAACACAGTAATTCAGCTCCAAGCTAAACGTATTCTACCCGCAAATGAAGAATAACTTAACTGCGATCAAGGCACAACTTATACCACAACCCAAGGGTAACCCAATTATAACCGAGAGACAACATAACTGCAGATTAAAACCAAAAATTTGAAGAATAACCCAACTATAACCTTCAAGCAACGTAACCATAACGTAACCACAACCTAGGAGTAACCTGACGGTAACTTAACCAGAACTGGAGCAAAAACTGGTTGCAGTCAATTTGAAACGTAATTATAGCTTACTTGCAGTGTATTCCATATGTTTTCTTAACCTTAATAGCACTTTATTAGGTTTAATTAACATAAAAGCCTGAGCCATTCTCTTGTCTGAAAGATGGGATCTAAGCGGATGTGAGAGGATTTAAGCTCAAGTTAGATTAACATTTAAAGCTCATTAATTACAGTATTTTAGCCTTATTAGTGTTCTTTTAAGAGTTAATTGATTAATATTAGCATTAGCATGCTAGCAGTAATGGACTGGCACCAGAAACAGAATATCTATACGATATAGATCCGCAAACAAGCGCCACAGCAACAAAAATACACCCTTTTTCCACCAAAAAACAGGCCAAAAACACACATTGGCTGAGCTGAATTGCATATGCAAATTACTGCTGTAAAAATCGGTTTAAAAAGGCTAAAAAAAAGCTACTTATGCTTCATAAAAACTTAAGAAAACTTGCAGATATACTTTATGGACCGGGAGGATTCCAAAAGGATAGTCATCTCAAAATTATTTTTTTACTCACCGTCGTATAGTCAGGTAGGCCGAAACACAAAACCAGGGATTAATTTCCATTCATCTTCAGAAGTTATCGCATCCAGCGGTTATCCTTGTGTGAGGGTGATGTCTGTTTGCGTTGCCATAACTTTTAGGAGGGAGGTCTGGTAGAAGCTTGATGCTTGACATCCGCCAGTCACGACCTTCGACCTTTCGCCGTCCGTTGCCTTTTTTGGCGCTTATGTGGAAAATTCAGTCCTAAATTATGCTATTTTAGACTCGGTTATTATATTAAGGCCTCTAAATAATCTCAATGGCTACATAACCTTTTAACTCCACTATCTAAACATTCAAATTACAGATTGACCTTTGACCTTACGTGGTTGTTTTAGGCCATTTAGGGCGGCATTTCAGTCCTTATTTCTGTTATTAGACATCTAACTTTGACTTTTACATTGCTCTTTCTAATTTACTTCAACCTACACTGGTACTGCTTTATTGTTCAATGCAAGTAATAGCATTTAATGTTTTTAAAACTCGTTTTAAAGGACAAATTCGTTCAAAACTCAAACCAGGCCCCAACTACACGATTGTGGGCCTGACCAAACTCGATTAGCAATTGGCTATGAGACACTCGCCTGGAAATGATCAACCAAGGCGGGCCGCCTCAGAGGAGGGTGTCTAGTGTTTAAAGTGCCGAAACACCCGATGAATCTGAGGTCCACTACTGATGAAGTGTCTTAAACATTTCCCTCTCGTAACCATACTTTGAGGGAGTAGAGAAAGTATGGCAAGAGTTGCCTCTTTGAAGAAATATTATACACATCTTCTACTTGATCTATCACCACTCAAACCAACACTCAACCTAAACCTACCGTTGGTAGACCTAAGGACTAAATCTAGCCCCGAACCAACACTTAAACCTAAACCTACCGTCGGTAGACCTAAGGACTAAATCTAGGCCCGAGCCAACACTTAACCTAAACCTACCGTTCGTAGCCCTATGGACTTGAACCCTAGTCTTCCCAACACAACGGAACTACAAGCTAAGAGTTACCTGACGTTAACTTGACCACAATTTGAGCAAAGGCTGGTCGCAGTCAATTTTGAAACCTTAAACAGCACTCGCTGACGGAATGCAATGCCCGATCAGGATTATCGGGCAGTGACTTTCGGGTTACTGCCTGATTCGCTGGTCTGGAGTAAGTTTAGTCAAAAACTTTGCGTTCCCAGAGCCGATTGATGTTCAGATCGAACTTCGAACCAACCTTCGCACTAAATCTAACCGAAACCGAATCCCTGGTCTTCCACATTCTTAGCCCCATGCCTACTAAGGCTATTCTCCTGGAATGGGAGATAGATAAAGGCTTCCTTGGTATAGTCAGACATGCGTCGGCCCGTGCACTATCCTCAGTCTCCCTACTTCAAACTTTCCTAGACGGGTGCTAGGTTGGGGGGAGCTGTTGTAATTTTTCTAACCTAACCTTCGCCAGAGCCATCGGACTTGACATACCAGATTTTACGCACAGAATCCTCTATAGGGGCTTGTTTTTTGAATGCGATTTGAAATTCGCTCCCTCCGATGTCTCCTTCCTGTTTGTGCGGGGAGGAGATGTGGGAGGGGGAGGTGAACCTAAGCCCAGACAGGCTTTTTGGGGGGGCGTGTGGCCCAGACAGGTCTATCGCCTCCTGGTTCACTGTAAATAATTTCATTTAGCATTTAGATACAAAAGATTTCATCCTATTCAAGAATGTCGACAAACCAGGATTTCAGACACTAAACCTAGCATTGGTAGACCCAGGAACTAAATCTAGCCACGAACCAACACTTCGCCTAAACCTAGCATTGGTAGAACAAGGAACTAAATCTAGCCTGGAACCAAGACGTCGCCTAGCCACGAACCAACACTTCGCCTAAACCTAGCATTGGTAGACCCAGCAACTAAATCTGACCTCGGACCAAGACGTCGCTTAAACCTAGCATTGGTAGACCCAGAAACTAAATCTAGGCCCGAACCAACACTTCGCCTAAACCTAGCATTGGTAGACCAAGGAACTAAATCTAGCGTCGGACCAGGACGTCGCCTAAACCTAGCATTGGTAGACCCAGGAACTAAATCTAGCCTGGAACCAAGACGTCGCCTAGCCACGAACCAACACTTCGCCTAAACCTAGCATTGGTAGACCCAGCAACTAAATCTGACCTCGGACCAAGACGTCGCTTAAACCTAGTATTGGTAGACCCAGAAACTAAATCTAGGCCCGAACCAACACTTCGCCTAAACCTAGCATTGGTAGACCAAGGAACTAAATCTAGCCTCGGACCAAGACGTCGCCTAAACCTAGCATTGGTAGACCCAGGAACTAAATCTAGCCTGGAACCAAGACGTCGCCTAGCCACGAACCAACACTTCGCCTAAACCTAGCATTGGTAGACCCAGCAACTAAATCTGACCTCGGACCAAGACGTCGCTTAAACCTAGCATTGGTAGACCCAGAAACTAAATCTAGGCCCGAACCAACACTTCGCCTAAACCTAGCATTGGTTGACCCAGTAACTAAATCTAACCTCGGACCAAGACGTCGCCTAAACCTAGCATTGGTAGACCCAGGAACTAAATCTAGGCCCGAACCAACACTTTGCCTAAACCTAGTATTGGTAGACCAAGGAACTAAATCTAGCCTGGAACCAAGATGTCGCCTAGCCTCGAACCAACACTTCGCCTAAACCTAGCATTGGTAGACCCAGGAAATAAATCAAGGCCCGAACCAACACTTCGCCTAAACCTAGCACTGGTAGACCCAGGAACTAAATCTAGGCCCGAACCAACACAGTAATTCAGCTCCAAGCTAAACGTATTCTACCCGCAAATGAAGAATAACTTAACTGCGATCAAGGCACAACTTATACCACAACCCAAGGGTAACCCAATTATAACCGAGAGACAACATAACTGCAGATTAAAACCAAAAATTTGAAGAATAACCCAACTATAACCTTCAAGCAACGTAACCATAACGTAACCACAACCTAGGAGTAACCTGACGGTAACTTAACCAGAACTGGAGCAAAAACTGGTTGCAGTCAATTTGAAACGTAATTATAGCTTACTTGCAGTGTATTCCATATGTTTTCTTAACCTTAATAGCACTTTATTAGGTTTAATTAACATAAAAGCCTGAGCCATTCTCTTGTCTGAAAGATGGGATCTAAGCGGATGTGAGAGGATTTAAGCTCAAGTTAGATTAACATTTAAAGCTCATTAATTACAGTATTTTAGCCTTATTAGTGTTCTTTTAAGAGTTAATTGATTAATATTAGCATTAGCATGCTAGCAGTAATGGACTGGCACCAGAAACAGAATATCTATACGATATAGATCCGCAAACAAGCGCCACAGCAACAAAAATACACCCTTTTTCCACCAAAAAACAGGCCAAAAACACACATTGGCTGAGCTGAATTGCATATGCAAATTACTGCTGTAAAAATCGGTTTAAAAAGGCTAAAAAAAAGCTACTTATGCTTCATAAAAACTTAAGAAAACTTGCAGATATACTTTATGGACCGGGAGGATTCCAAAAGGATAGTCATCTCAAAATTATTTTTTTACTCACCGTCGTATAGTCAGGTAGGCCGAAACACAAAACCAGGGATTAATTTCCATTCATCTTCAGAAGTTATCGCATCCAGCGGTTATCCTTGTGTGAGGGTGATGTCTGTTTGCGTTGCCATAACTTTTAGGAGGGAGGTCTGGTAGAAGCTTGATGCTTGACATCCGCCAGTCACGACCTTCGACCTTTCGCCGTCCGTTGCCTTTTTTGGCGCTTATGTGGAAAATTCAGTCCTAAATTATGCTATTTTAGACTCGGTTATTATATTAAGGCCTCTAAATAATCTCAATGGCTACATAACCTTTTAACTCCACTATCTAAACATTCAAATTACAGATTGACCTTTGACCTTACGTGGTTGTTTTAGGCCATTTAGGGCGGCATTTCAGTCCTTATTTCTGTTATTAGACATCTAACTTTGACTTTTACATTGCTCTTTCTAATTTACTTCAACCTACACTGGTACTGCTTTATTGTTCAATGCAAGTAATAGCATTTAATGTTTTTAAAACTCGTTTTAAAGGACAAATTCGTTCAAAACTCAAACCAGGCCCCAACTACACGATTGTGGGCCTGACCAAACTCGATTAGCAATTGGCTATGAGACACTCGCCTGGAAATGATCAACCAAGGCGGGCCGCCTCAGAGGAGGGTGTCTAGTGTTTAAAGTGCCGAAACACCCGATGAATCTGAGGTCCACTACTGATGAAGTGTCTTAAACATTTCCCTCTCGTAACCATACTTTGAGGGAGTAGAGAAAGTATGGCAAGAGTTGCCTCTTTGAAGAAATATTATACACATCTTCTACTTGATCTATCACCACTCAAACCAACACTCAACCTAAACCTACCGTTGGTAGACCTAAGGACTAAATCTAGCCCCGAACCAACACTTAAACCTAAACCTACCGTCGGTAGACCTAAGGACTAAATCTAGGCCCGAGCCAACACTTAACCTAAACCTACCGTTCGTAGCCCTATGGACTTGAACCCTAGTCTTCCCAACACAACGGAACTACAAGCTAAGAGTTACCTGACGTTAACTTGACCACAATTTGAGCAAAGGCTGGTCGCAGTCAATTTTGAAACCTTAAACAGCACTCGCTGACGGAATGCAATGCCCGATCAGGATTATCGGGCAGTGACTTTCGGGTTACTGCCTGATTCGCTGGTCTGGAGTAAGTTTAGTCAAAAACTTTGCGTTCCCAGAGCCGATTGATGTTCAGATCGAACTTCGAACCAACCTTCGCACTAAATCTAACCGAAACCGAATCCCTGGTCTTCCACATTCTTAGCCCCATGCCTACTAAGGCTATTCTCCTGGAATGGGAGATAGATAAAGGCTTCCTTGGTATAGTCAGACATGCGTCGGCCCGTGCACTATCCTCAGTCTCCCTACTTCAAACTTTCCTAGACGGGTGCTAGGTTGGGGGGAGCTGTTGTAATTTTTCTAACCTAACCTTCGCCAGAGCCATCGGACTTGACATACCAGATTTTACGCACAGAATCCTCTATAGGGGCTTGTTTTTTGAATGCGATTTGAAATTCGCTCCCTCCGATGTCTCCTTCCTGTTTGTGCGGGGAGGAGATGTGGGAGGGGGAGGTGAACCTAAGCCCAGACAGGCTTTTTGGGGGGGCGTGTGGCCCAGACAGGTCTATCGCCTCCTGGTTCACTGTAAATAATTTCATTTAGCATTTAGATACAAAAGATTTCATCCTATTCAAGAATGTCGACAAACCAGGATTTCAGACACTAAACCTAGCATTGGTAGACCCAGGAACTAAATCTAGCCACGAACCAACACTTCGCCTAAACCTAGCATTGGTAGAACAAGGAACTAAATCTAGCCTGGAACCAAGACGTCGCCTAGCCACGAACCAACACTTCGCCTAAACCTAGCATTGGTAGACCCAGCAACTAAATCTGACCTCGGACCAAGACGTCGCTTAAACCTAGCATTGGTAGACCCAGAAACTAAATCTAGGCCCGAACCAACACTTCGCCTAAACCTAGCATTGGTAGACCAAGGAACTAAATCTAGCGTCGGACCAGGACGTCGCCTAAACCTAGCATTGGTAGACCCAGGAACTAAATCTAGCCTGGAACCAAGACGTCGCCTAGCCACGAACCAACACTTCGCCTAAACCTAGCATTGGTAGACCCAGCAACTAAATCTGACCTCGGACCAAGACGTCGCTTAAACCTAGTATTGGTAGACCCAGAAACTAAATCTAGGCCCGAACCAACACTTCGCCTAAACCTAGCATTGGTAGACCAAGGAACTAAATCTAGCCTCGGACCAAGACGTCGCCTAAACCTAGCATTGGTAGACCCAGGAACTAAATCTAGCCTGGAACCAAGACGTCGCCTAGCCACGAACCAACACTTCGCCTAAACCTAGCATTGGTAGACCCAGCAACTAAATCTGACCTCGGACCAAGACGTCGCTTAAACCTAGCATTGGTAGACCCAGAAACTAAATCTAGGCCCGAACCAACACTTCGCCTAAACCTAGCATTGGTTGACCCAGTAACTAAATCTAACCTCGGACCAAGACGTCGCCTAAACCTAGCATTGGTAGACCCAGGAACTAAATCTAGGCCCGAACCAACACTTTGCCTAAACCTAGTATTGGTAGACCAAGGAACTAAATCTAGCCTGGAACCAAGATGTCGCCTAGCCTCGAACCAACACTTCGCCTAAACCTAGCATTGGTAGACCCAGGAAATAAATCAAGGCCCGAACCAACACTTCGCCTAAACCTAGCACTGGTAGACCCAGGAACTAAATCTAGGCCCGAACCAACACAGTAATTCAGCTCCAAGCTAAACGTATTCTACCCGCAAATGAAGAATAACTTAACTGCGATCAAGGCACAACTTATACCACAACCCAAGGGTAACCCAATTATAACCGAGAGACAACATAACTGCAGATTAAAACCAAAAATTTGAAGAATAACCCAACTATAACCTTCAAGCAACGTAACCATAACGTAACCACAACCTAGGAGTAACCTGACGGTAACTTAACCAGAACTGGAGCAAAAACTGGTTGCAGTCAATTTGAAACGTAATTATAGCTTACTTGCAGTGTATTCCATATGTTTTCTTAACCTTAATAGCACTTTATTAGGTTTAATTAACATAAAAGCCTGAGCCATTCTCTTGTCTGAAAGATGGGATCTAAGCGGATGTGAGAGGATTTAAGCTCAAGTTAGATTAACATTTAAAGCTCATTAATTACAGTATTTTAGCCTTATTAGTGTTCTTTTAAGAGTTAATTGATTAATATTAGCATTAGCATGCTAGCAGTAATGGACTGGCACCAGAAACAGAATATCTATACGATATAGATCCGCAAACAAGCGCCACAGCAACAAAAATACACCCTTTTTCCACCAAAAAACAGGCCAAAAACACACATTGGCTGAGCTGAATTGCATATGCAAATTACTGCTGTAAAAATCGGTTTAAAAAGGCTAAAAAAAAGCTACTTATGCTTCATAAAAACTTAAGAAAACTTGCAGATATACTTTATGGACCGGGAGGATTCCAAAAGGATAGTCATCTCAAAATTATTTTTTTACTCACCGTCGTATAGTCAGGTAGGCCGAAACACAAAACCAGGGATTAATTTCCATTCATCTTCAGAAGTTATCGCATCCAGCGGTTATCCTTGTGTGAGGGTGATGTCTGTTTGCGTTGCCATAACTTTTAGGAGGGAGGTCTGGTAGAAGCTTGATGCTTGACATCCGCCAGTCACGACCTTCGACCTTTCGCCGTCCGTTGCCTTTTTTGGCGCTTATGTGGAAAATTCAGTCCTAAATTATGCTATTTTAGACTCGGTTATTATATTAAGGCCTCTAAATAATCTCAATGGCTACATAACCTTTTAACTCCACTATCTAAACATTCAAATTACAGATTGACCTTTGACCTTACGTGGTTGTTTTAGGCCATTTAGGGCGGCATTTCAGTCCTTATTTCTGTTATTAGACATCTAACTTTGACTTTTACATTGCTCTTTCTAATTTACTTCAACCTACACTGGTACTGCTTTATTGTTCAATGCAAGTAATAGCATTTAATGTTTTTAAAACTCGTTTTAAAGGACAAATTCGTTCAAAACTCAAACCAGGCCCCAACTACACGATTGTGGGCCTGACCAAACTCGATTAGCAATTGGCTATGAGACACTCGCCTGGAAATGATCAACCAAGGCGGGCCGCCTCAGAGGAGGGTGTCTAGTGTTTAAAGTGCCGAAACACCCGATGAATCTGAGGTCCACTACTGATGAAGTGTCTTAAACATTTCCCTCTCGTAACCATACTTTGAGGGAGTAGAGAAAGTATGGCAAGAGTTGCCTCTTTGAAGAAATATTATACACATCTTCTACTTGATCTATCACCACTCAAACCAACACTCAACCTAAACCTACCGTTGGTAGACCTAAGGACTAAATCTAGCCCCGAACCAACACTTAAACCTAAACCTACCGTCGGTAGACCTAAGGACTAAATCTAGGCCCGAGCCAACACTTAACCTAAACCTACCGTTCGTAGCCCTATGGACTTGAACCCTAGTCTTCCCAACACAACGGAACTACAAGCTAAGAGTTACCTGACGTTAACTTGACCACAATTTGAGCAAAGGCTGGTCGCAGTCAATTTTGAAACCTTAAACAGCACTCGCTGACGGAATGCAATGCCCGATCAGGATTATCGGGCAGTGACTTTCGGGTTACTGCCTGATTCGCTGGTCTGGAGTAAGTTTAGTCAAAAACTTTGCGTTCCCAGAGCCGATTGATGTTCAGATCGAACTTCGAACCAACCTTCGCACTAAATCTAACCGAAACCGAATCCCTGGTCTTCCACATTCTTAGCCCCATGCCTACTAAGGCTATTCTCCTGGAATGGGAGATAGATAAAGGCTTCCTTGGTATAGTCAGACATGCGTCGGCCCGTGCACTATCCTCAGTCTCCCTACTTCAAACTTTCCTAGACGGGTGCTAGGTTGGGGGGAGCTGTTGTAATTTTTCTAACCTAACCTTCGCCAGAGCCATCGGACTTGACATACCAGATTTTACGCACAGAATCCTCTATAGGGGCTTGTTTTTTGAATGCGATTTGAAATTCGCTCCCTCCGATGTCTCCTTCCTGTTTGTGCGGGGAGGAGATGTGGGAGGGGGAGGTGAACCTAAGCCCAGACAGGCTTTTTGGGGGGGCGTGTGGCCCAGACAGGTCTATCGCCTCCTGGTTCACTGTAAATAATTTCATTTAGCATTTAGATACAAAAGATTTCATCCTATTCAAGAATGTCGACAAACCAGGATTTCAGACACTAAACCTAGCATTGGTAGACCCAGGAACTAAATCTAGCCACGAACCAACACTTCGCCTAAACCTAGCATTGGTAGAACAAGGAACTAAATCTAGCCTGGAACCAAGACGTCGCCTAGCCACGAACCAACACTTCGCCTAAACCTAGCATTGGTAGACCCAGCAACTAAATCTGACCTCGGACCAAGACGTCGCTTAAACCTAGCATTGGTAGACCCAGAAACTAAATCTAGGCCCGAACCAACACTTCGCCTAAACCTAGCATTGGTAGACCAAGGAACTAAATCTAGCGTCGGACCAGGACGTCGCCTAAACCTAGCATTGGTAGACCCAGGAACTAAATCTAGCCTGGAACCAAGACGTCGCCTAGCCACGAACCAACACTTCGCCTAAACCTAGCATTGGTAGACCCAGCAACTAAATCTGACCTCGGACCAAGACGTCGCTTAAACCTAGTATTGGTAGACCCAGAAACTAAATCTAGGCCCGAACCAACACTTCGCCTAAACCTAGCATTGGTAGACCAAGGAACTAAATCTAGCCTCGGACCAAGACGTCGCCTAAACCTAGCATTGGTAGACCCAGGAACTAAATCTAGCCTGGAACCAAGACGTCGCCTAGCCACGAACCAACACTTCGCCTAAACCTAGCATTGGTAGACCCAGCAACTAAATCTGACCTCGGACCAAGACGTCGCTTAAACCTAGCATTGGTAGACCCAGAAACTAAATCTAGGCCCGAACCAACACTTCGCCTAAACCTAGCATTGGTTGACCCAGTAACTAAATCTAACCTCGGACCAAGACGTCGCCTAAACCTAGCATTGGTAGACCCAGGAACTAAATCTAGGCCCGAACCAACACTTTGCCTAAACCTAGTATTGGTAGACCAAGGAACTAAATCTAGCCTGGAACCAAGATGTCGCCTAGCCTCGAACCAACACTTCGCCTAAACCTAGCATTGGTAGACCCAGGAAATAAATCAAGGCCCGAACCAACACTTCGCCTAAACCTAGCACTGGTAGACCCAGGAACTAAATCTAGGCCCGAACCAACACAGTAATTCAGCTCCAAGCTAAACGTATTCTACCCGCAAATGAAGAATAACTTAACTGCGATCAAGGCACAACTTATACCACAACCCAAGGGTAACCCAATTATAACCGAGAGACAACATAACTGCAGATTAAAACCAAAAATTTGAAGAATAACCCAACTATAACCTTCAAGCAACGTAACCATAACGTAACCACAACCTAGGAGTAACCTGACGGTAACTTAACCAGAACTGGAGCAAAAACTGGTTGCAGTCAATTTGAAACGTAATTATAGCTTACTTGCAGTGTATTCCATATGTTTTCTTAACCTTAATAGCACTTTATTAGGTTTAATTAACATAAAAGCCTGAGCCATTCTCTTGTCTGAAAGATGGGATCTAAGCGGATGTGAGAGGATTTAAGCTCAAGTTAGATTAACATTTAAAGCTCATTAATTACAGTATTTTAGCCTTATTAGTGTTCTTTTAAGAGTTAATTGATTAATATTAGCATTAGCATGCTAGCAGTAATGGACTGGCACCAGAAACAGAATATCTATACGATATAGATCCGCAAACAAGCGCCACAGCAACAAAAATACACCCTTTTTCCACCAAAAAACAGGCCAAAAACACACATTGGCTGAGCTGAATTGCATATGCAAATTACTGCTGTAAAAATCGGTTTAAAAAGGCTAAAAAAAAGCTACTTATGCTTCATAAAAACTTAAGAAAACTTGCAGATATACTTTATGGACCGGGAGGATTCCAAAAGGATAGTCATCTCAAAATTATTTTTTTACTCACCGTCGTATAGTCAGGTAGGCCGAAACACAAAACCAGGGATTAATTTCCATTCATCTTCAGAAGTTATCGCATCCAGCGGTTATCCTTGTGTGAGGGTGATGTCTGTTTGCGTTGCCATAACTTTTAGGAGGGAGGTCTGGTAGAAGCTTGATGCTTGACATCCGCCAGTCACGACCTTCGACCTTTCGCCGTCCGTTGCCTTTTTTGGCGCTTATGTCAAGTCAAGTCAAGTCACCTTTATTTATATAGCGCCTTTTACAATACAGATTGTGTCAAAGCAACTGCACAGTATTTAAACAGCACAATAGTGTGTGTAAGTAACGCATTATTGTAACAATCAATTTTCAGTTAAAAGCAGTTCATCAATGAATTCAGTGATATCATCGTCAGTTCAGTTCAAATAATGTACGATATCGCTGGAAAGTGTCCCCAACTAAGCAAGCCAGAGGCGACAGCGGCAAGGAACCAAAACTCCACAGGTGACAGAAATGGAGAAAAAAAAACCTTGGGAGAAACCAGGCTCAGTCGGGGGACCAGTTCTCCTCTGGCCAGACCAAACAACAGTTTGTACCAATGTCTGATTGTAGAGAACTCATCAGGATCCTGTGGTGTAGTGCCGATGGCCGTCAAGGTTGGCGAGGTCTTTATTGGTGATCCGCCTTGGAGCTCATCTGGTTGACATCCACGGCTATTGAAGTCATCTCTAGGTGGTGATCCATATTCTAAGCTGGGTACGGACTGGATCCGGGGGACTGGAGTGACCATCTGATCCGGATACAGGCTGGGTCTGGTGGCTACGGTGACCTCGGAATAAGAATGAAACAGACTAATATTAGCGTAGATGCCATTCTTTTTACGATGCAACGAGTACATCAGGTGTTATGGGAGGTGTTTTCGGTTCGGTTGACCTAATTAATGCAGCCTAACAATCCTTTAACGGATTTGAATTATAGAAATGTGTTAATGATTTTATGTGTAAGCCAGGTTAAAGAGATGTGTCTTTAATCTAGATTTAAACTGACAGAGTGTGTCTGCCTCCCGAACAGTGTTAGGTAGATTGTTCCAGAGTTTAGGCGCTAGATAAGAAAATGATCTGCCGCCGGCAGTTGATTTTGATATTCTAGGTATTATCAAATTGCCAGAATTTTGAGAACGCAGCGGACGTGAAGGACTATAATACGATAGGAGCTCGTTCAAGTACTGAGGAGCTAAACCATTGAGGGCTTTATAAGTAATTAGCAAGATTTTAAAATCTATACGATGTTTAATAGGGAGCCAATGCAGTGTTGACAGAACTGGGCTAATATGGTCATACTTTCTGGTTCTAGTAAGAACTCTAGCTGCTGCATTTTGGACCAGCTGGAGTTTGTTTATTAAGCGTGCAGAACAACCACCCAATAAAGCATTACAATAATCTATCCTTGAGGTCATGAATGCATGAATTAATGTTTCAGCATTTGACATTGATAGCATAGGTCGTAATTTCGATATATTTTTAAGATGGAAAAATGCGGTTTTGCAGATGCTAGAAATGTGGCTTTCAAAGGAGAGATTGCTATCCAATAGGACGCCTAGGTTCCTAACTGATGACGACGAATTTACAGAGCAGCCATCTAGTATTAGACTGTGTTTTAGGTCATTACTTGTGGAGGTTTTAGGTCCAATAATTAATACCTCTGTTTTTTCAGAATTTAACAGTAAGAAGTTATTCGCCATCCAGTTTTTAATATCAGCTATGCATTCTGTTAGTTTTTCGAATGGATATGTTTTTCCGGGCTGCGAAGAAATATAGAGCTGAGTATCATCAGCGTAACAATGAAAGCTAACACCATGTTTCCTGATGATATTTCCCAAGGGTAACATGTAAAGCGTAAAAAGTAATGGCCCTAGCACTGAGCCTTGAGGTACTCCATACTGCACTTGCGATCTAAATGATACCTCTTCATTTATTGCCACAAACTGATGACGGTCAGATAAGTACGATTTGAACCATGCCAGTGCACTACCACTAATGCCTACATAATTTTCAAGTCTATTTAAAAGAATGTTGTGGTCAATAGTATCAAATGCAGCACTAAGATCCAGTAGCACTAATAGAGAGATGCAACCACGATCGCTTGACAATAGCAGGTCATTTGTTACTCTAATTAGAGCAGTCTCAGTACTATGATATGGTCTAAAACCTGACTGGAAATCCTCGCAGATACCATTTTTCTCTAAGAAGGAGCATAATTGTGAGGATACTACCTTTTCTAGTACCTTTGACAGAAAAGGGAGATTCGAAATTGGTCTGTAGTTAATTAATTCATAGGGGTCAAGTTGTGGTTTTTTAATGAGTGGCTTAATAACAGCTATTTTGAAGGTTTTGGGGACATATCCTAATGATAGTGACGAATTAATAATATTCAGAAGAGGATCTATGACTTCTGGAAGTACCTCCTTTAGTAGCTTAGATGGAATAGGGTCTAACATACATGTTGTGGGTTTAGATGATTTAACAAGTTTATACAATTCCTCCTCTCCTATAATAGAGAATGAATGGAATTGTTCCTCAGTAGATCTACAACGCACTATCTGATGCGATACTGTAGCGGGCGGCTGTATGGTTACAATTTTATCTCTAATAGTGTCTATCTTGGAGGTAAAGTACGTCATAAAGTCATTACTGCTGTGCTTTTGGGAAATGTCTAAACCTGTTGCTGCTATATTTTTAGTTAATTTAACCACAGTATTGAACAAATACCTAGGGTTATGTTTGTTTTCTTCTAAGAGAGACGAAAAGTAATCCGATCTGGCAGTTTTTAATGCTTTCCTATAAGATAAATTACATTCACGCCAAGCAGTACGAAAAACCTCTAGTTTTGTTTTCCTCCAGCTGCGTTCCATTTTTCGTACTTTTCTCTTTAGGGCGCGGGTATGATCGTTATACCACGGTGTTACACTGTTTTTCTTAATCTTTTTTAGGCGCACTGGAGCAACTGTATCTAAAGTGCTAGAAAAGAGAGAGTCCATAGTTTCTATTACATCATCAAGTTTTTCTGAGCTATTGGATATGCTGAGGAATTCAGATAAGTCAGGAAGATTACTTACAAAGCAGTCTTTTGTAGTAGAAGTGATGGTTCTACCGTATTTGTAGCAAGGAATTGAATTAACAGTTTTAGCTATCTGGATTGTACAAGAGACTAAATAATGA
This sequence comes from Garra rufa, assembly GCF_049309525.1. Lineage (NCBI taxonomy): Eukaryota > Metazoa > Chordata > Actinopteri > Cypriniformes > Cyprinidae > Garra > Garra rufa. The sequence goes on along the minus strand of NC_133371.1, from coordinate 49,777,601 downwards.
TCTGAGATATCATCGCTTTGCTGCAGAATTTCAACGCCATTAACATCAATTCCATGTGACAGTATTAAATCTAGAGTATGATTTCGGCAATGAGTAGGACCTGACACGTGTTGTCTAACCCCAATCGAGTTCAAAATATCTATAAATGCTGTTCCTAATGCATCTTTTTCATTATCAACATGGATGTTAAAATCACCCACTATTAAGACTTTATCTGCGGCCAGCACTAATTCGGATAGAAAATCAGCAAATTCTTTAATAAAGTCTGTATGGTGCCCTGGTGGCCTGTATACAGTAGCTAACACAAACGTCACAGGGGATTTATCATTAGTACTTGTTTCTCTGGATAATGCTATATGAAGCACCATAACTTCAAACGAGTTATAATTGAAGCCCGTTCTCTGAGAGACATTGAGAATACTGCTATAAATAGTAGAAACACCTCCTCCTTTACCTTTTAGACGCGGTTCATGTTTATAACAGTAATCTTGGGGGGTGGACTCGTTTAAAATAATGTAATCGTCTGGTTTTAGCCAGGTTTCTGTCAAACAGAGCACATCTAGGTTATGATCAGTGATCATATCATTTACAAAAAGTGCTTTCGTAGAAAGGGACCTGATATTCAATAAGCCAAGCTTTATCAATTGTTTCTCTGTATTATATATATTTTTTATTTGTTGAACATTAATTAAATTGTTGGTCCTGATTTGATTCAGGCGTTTTTTGTATTTTCTAGCTCGGGGAACAGACACAGTCTCTATAGAGTGATATCTAGGTGAAAGGGTCTCTATGTGCTGAGAATTAACTGATTTCTGTGACGTGAGGCGGCTAGCAGACGGTCGGTTTAGCCAGTCTGTCTGCTTCCTGACCTGGGCCCCAGTGAGTCAAGTGCAAACTCTAAGACTATGTGCCATATTTCTAGATAGAAGAGATGCTCCACATCCGGAGGGATGAAGACCATCTCTTTTCAACAGGTCAGGTCTGCCCCAAAAGCTTGTCCAATTGTCTATGAAACCTATGTTATTTCGCGGGCACCACTTTGACATCCAGCCATGGAGTGACCACAGTCTACTGTGAATCTCGTCACCACGGTAAGCCGGGAGGGGACCAGAGCATATTACAGTGTCTGACATCGTACTTGCAAGATCACACACCTCTTTAACATTATTTTTAGTGATCTCCGACTGGCGAAGTCGAACATCATTAGCGCCGACGTGAATAACAATCTTACTGAATTTACGTTTAGCATTAGCCAGCACTTTTAAATTTGCCAAGATGTCAGGCGCTCTGGCTCCCGGTAAACATTGGACTATGTTGGCTGGTGTCTCTATTTTCACGTTCCGTACAATAGAATCGCCAATTACTAGAGCACTTTCATCAGGTTTCTCAGTGGGTGCTTCACTGAGTGGGGAGAACCTGTTTGATGTTCTGATCGGAACGGAAGAGCGGTGTTTTGACCCGCGACAATGCCGCCTCACAGTCACCCAATTGCCCTGCTGCATGGGCGTTGTTACCGGAACCGAACAATGTACAGGGCTTTCTGAGCTAGTCACATCCAAAACCGTATCTAAGGCCCTCACATTCTTACTATCCTCCATTAAAGTTTGGATGCGTGACTCTAGTTCTGAAATCTTCTCTGTCAGCCTGACTATATTCCTGCATTTATCACATGTATAAGGCTCACTGCTGACAGAGATAGATAAGCTATACATGTGGCAAGCAGTGCAGACTACAATTGTAGGAGAAGAAGCCATTACTCACCGTGATTGTAGAATGATTTCAACTTACCAATGTTGTTAGAGTTCCTGAAGAACAGATCAGGGGGAGAATAAATGGAACGGAACCGGCTAAAAGAGTACTAACGATATTAAACACGAGAAAAAATAAATAAAAACGTGAATGGAACGCAGATGGCAAGTTAACCGGCCAGCGCAATGCTAAAAATAGTAAACAAGAGTTAAAAGCGTGAATGGAGTGCGAGCGGCAAATTAACCGGCTATGGAATGCTAACGTGCTGCACTCGTGATTATAGAGTAAGGCGAACAATCAAATTAGTCAGATTAGTTTGATGGATAAGACCAGAAATTAAATTAAGCTATATCTATCAATTTAAAACGGCAGAATTAACAATAAGATAGAGAATCCAGTAGAAAATCCAGTAGAAAAACGAAGCTGCAGAGAGCTAACGTTACAAACAAACAGACCACTCTGCAGCGAGGCAAACAGGAAGCAGGGAAACAGCGAAACAGCGACACCCACAGGACAGGAGCCCAGCTTATGTGGAAAATTCAGTCCTAAATTATGCTATTTTAGACTCGGTTATTATATTAAGGCCTCTAAATAATCTCAATGGCTACATAACCTTTTAACTCCACTATCTAAACATTCAAATTACAGATTGACCTTTGACCTTACGTGGTTGTTTTAGGCCATTTAGGGCGGCATTTCAGTCCTTATTTCTGTTATTAGACATCTAACTTTGACTTTTACATTGCTCTTTCTAATTTACTTCAACCTACACTGGTACTGCTTTATTGTTCAATGCAAGTAATAGCATTTAATGTTTTTAAAACTCGTTTTAAAGGACAAATTCGTTCAAAACTCAAACCAGGCCCCAACTACACGATTGTGGGCCTGACCAAACTCGATTAGCAATTGGCTATGAGACACTCGCCTGGAAATGATCAACCAAGGCGGGCCGCCTCAGAGGAGGGTGTCTAGTGTTTAAAGTGCCGAAACACCCGATGAATCTGAGGTCCACTACTGATGAAGTGTCTTAAACATTTCCCTCTCGTAACCATACTTTGAGGGAGTAGAGAAAGTATGGCAAGAGTTGCCTCTTTGAAGAAATATTATACACATCTTCTACTTGATCTATCACCACTCAAACCAACACTCAACCTAAACCTACCGTTGGTAGACCTAAGGACTAAATCTAGCCCCGAACCAACACTTAAACCTAAACCTACCGTCGGTAGACCTAAGGACTAAATCTAGGCCCGAGCCAACACTTAACCTAAACCTACCGTTCGTAGCCCTATGGACTTGAACCCTAGTCTTCCCAACACAACGGAACTACAAGCTAAGAGTTACCTGACGTTAACTTGACCACAATTTGAGCAAAGGCTGGTCGCAGTCAATTTTGAAACCTTAAACAGCACTCGCTGACGGAATGCAATGCCCGATCAGGATTATCGGGCAGTGACTTTCGGGTTACTGCCTGATTCGCTGGTCTGGAGTAAGTTTAGTCAAAAACTTTGCGTTCCCAGAGCCGATTGATGTTCAGATCGAACTTCGAACCAACCTTCGCACTAAATCTAACCGAAACCGAATCCCTGGTCTTCCACATTCTTAGCCCCATGCCTACTAAGGCTATTCTCCTGGAATGGGAGATAGATAAAGGCTTCCTTGGTATAGTCAGACATGCGTCGGCCCGTGCACTATCCTCAGTCTCCCTACTTCAAACTTTCCTAGACGGGTGCTAGGTTGGGGGGAGCTGTTGTAATTTTTCTAACCTAACCTTCGCCAGAGCCATCGGACTTGACATACCAGATTTTACGCACAGAATCCTCTATAGGGGCTTGTTTTTTGAATGCGATTTGAAATTCGCTCCCTCCGATGTCTCCTTCCTGTTTGTGCGGGGAGGAGATGTGGGAGGGGGAGGTGAACCTAAGCCCAGACAGGCTTTTTGGGGGGGCGTGTGGCCCAGACAGGTCTATCGCCTCCTGGTTCACTGTAAATAATTTCATTTAGCATTTAGATACAAAAGATTTCATCCTATTCAAGAATGTCGACAAACCAGGATTTCAGACACTAAACCTAGCATTGGTAGACCCAGGAACTAAATCTAGCCACGAACCAACACTTCGCCTAAACCTAGCATTGGTAGAACAAGGAACTAAATCTAGCCTGGAACCAAGACGTCGCCTAGCCACGAACCAACACTTCGCCTAAACCTAGCATTGGTAGACCCAGCAACTAAATCTGACCTCGGACCAAGACGTCGCTTAAACCTAGCATTGGTAGACCCAGAAACTAAATCTAGGCCCGAACCAACACTTCGCCTAAACCTAGCATTGGTAGACCAAGGAACTAAATCTAGCGTCGGACCAGGACGTCGCCTAAACCTAGCATTGGTAGACCCAGGAACTAAATCTAGCCTGGAACCAAGACGTCGCCTAGCCACGAACCAACACTTCGCCTAAACCTAGCATTGGTAGACCCAGCAACTAAATCTGACCTCGGACCAAGACGTCGCTTAAACCTAGTATTGGTAGACCCAGAAACTAAATCTAGGCCCGAACCAACACTTCGCCTAAACCTAGCATTGGTAGACCAAGGAACTAAATCTAGCCTCGGACCAAGACGTCGCCTAAACCTAGCATTGGTAGACCCAGGAACTAAATCTAGCCTGGAACCAAGACGTCGCCTAGCCACGAACCAACACTTCGCCTAAACCTAGCATTGGTAGACCCAGCAACTAAATCTGACCTCGGACCAAGACGTCGCTTAAACCTAGCATTGGTAGACCCAGAAACTAAATCTAGGCCCGAACCAACACTTCGCCTAAACCTAGCATTGGTTGACCCAGTAACTAAATCTAACCTCGGACCAAGACGTCGCCTAAACCTAGCATTGGTAGACCCAGGAACTAAATCTAGGCCCGAACCAACACTTTGCCTAAACCTAGTATTGGTAGACCAAGGAACTAAATCTAGCCTGGAACCAAGATGTCGCCTAGCCTCGAACCAACACTTCGCCTAAACCTAGCATTGGTAGACCCAGGAAATAAATCAAGGCCCGAACCAACACTTCGCCTAAACCTAGCACTGGTAGACCCAGGAACTAAATCTAGGCCCGAACCAACACAGTAATTCAGCTCCAAGCTAAACGTATTCTACCCGCAAATGAAGAATAACTTAACTGCGATCAAGGCACAACTTATACCACAACCCAAGGGTAACCCAATTATAACCGAGAGACAACATAACTGCAGATTAAAACCAAAAATTTGAAGAATAACCCAACTATAACCTTCAAGCAACGTAACCATAACGTAACCACAACCTAGGAGTAACCTGACGGTAACTTAACCAGAACTGGAGCAAAAACTGGTTGCAGTCAATTTGAAACGTAATTATAGCTTACTTGCAGTGTATTCCATATGTTTTCTTAACCTTAATAGCACTTTATTAGGTTTAATTAACATAAAAGCCTGAGCCATTCTCTTGTCTGAAAGATGGGATCTAAGCGGATGTGAGAGGATTTAAGCTCAAGTTAGATTAACATTTAAAGCTCATTAATTACAGTATTTTAGCCTTATTAGTGTTCTTTTAAGAGTTAATTGATTAATATTAGCATTAGCATGCTAGCAGTAATGGACTGGCACCAGAAACAGAATATCTATACGATATAGATCCGCAAACAAGCGCCACAGCAACAAAAATACACCCTTTTTCCACCAAAAAACAGGCCAAAAACACACATTGGCTGAGCTGAATTGCATATGCAAATTACTGCTGTAAAAATCGGTTTAAAAAGGCTAAAAAAAAGCTACTTATGCTTCATAAAAACTTAAGAAAACTTGCAGATATACTTTATGGACCGGGAGGATTCCAAAAGGATAGTCATCTCAAAATTATTTTTTTACTCACCGTCGTATAGTCAGGTAGGCCGAAACACAAAACCAGGGATTAATTTCCATTCATCTTCAGAAGTTATCGCATCCAGCGGTTATCCTTGTGTGAGGGTGATGTCTGTTTGCGTTGCCATAACTTTTAGGAGGGAGGTCTGGTAGAAGCTTGATGCTTGACATCCGCCAGTCACGACCTTCGACCTTTCGCCGTCCGTTGCCTTTTTTGGCGCTTATGTGGAAAATTCAGTCCTAAATTATGCTATTTTAGACTCGGTTATTATATTAAGGCCTCTAAATAATCTCAATGGCTACATAACCTTTTAACTCCACTATCTAAACATTCAAATTACAGATTGACCTTTGACCTTACGTGGTTGTTTTAGGCCATTTAGGGCGGCATTTCAGTCCTTATTTCTGTTATTAGACATCTAACTTTGACTTTTACATTGCTCTTTCTAATTTACTTCAACCTACACTGGTACTGCTTTATTGTTCAATGCAAGTAATAGCATTTAATGTTTTTAAAACTCGTTTTAAAGGACAAATTCGTTCAAAACTCAAACCAGGCCCCAACTACACGATTGTGGGCCTGACCAAACTCGATTAGCAATTGGCTATGAGACACTCGCCTGGAAATGATCAACCAAGGCGGGCCGCCTCAGAGGAGGGTGTCTAGTGTTTAAAGTGCCGAAACACCCGATGAATCTGAGGTCCACTACTGATGAAGTGTCTTAAACATTTCCCTCTCGTAACCATACTTTGAGGGAGTAGAGAAAGTATGGCAAGAGTTGCCTCTTTGAAGAAATATTATACACATCTTCTACTTGATCTATCACCACTCAAACCAACACTCAACCTAAACCTACCGTTGGTAGACCTAAGGACTAAATCTAGCCCCGAACCAACACTTAAACCTAAACCTACCGTCGGTAGACCTAAGGACTAAATCTAGGCCCGAGCCAACACTTAACCTAAACCTACCGTTCGTAGCCCTATGGACTTGAACCCTAGTCTTCCCAACACAACGGAACTACAAGCTAAGAGTTACCTGACGTTAACTTGACCACAATTTGAGCAAAGGCTGGTCGCAGTCAATTTTGAAACCTTAAACAGCACTCGCTGACGGAATGCAATGCCCGATCAGGATTATCGGGCAGTGACTTTCGGGTTACTGCCTGATTCGCTGGTCTGGAGTAAGTTTAGTCAAAAACTTTGCGTTCCCAGAGCCGATTGATGTTCAGATCGAACTTCGAACCAACCTTCGCACTAAATCTAACCGAAACCGAATCCCTGGTCTTCCACATTCTTAGCCCCATGCCTACTAAGGCTATTCTCCTGGAATGGGAGATAGATAAAGGCTTCCTTGGTATAGTCAGACATGCGTCGGCCCGTGCACTATCCTCAGTCTCCCTACTTCAAACTTTCCTAGACGGGTGCTAGGTTGGGGGGAGCTGTTGTAATTTTTCTAACCTAACCTTCGCCAGAGCCATCGGACTTGACATACCAGATTTTACGCACAGAATCCTCTATAGGGGCTTGTTTTTTGAATGCGATTTGAAATTCGCTCCCTCCGATGTCTCCTTCCTGTTTGTGCGGGGAGGAGATGTGGGAGGGGGAGGTGAACCTAAGCCCAGACAGGCTTTTTGGGGGGGCGTGTGGCCCAGACAGGTCTATCGCCTCCTGGTTCACTGTAAATAATTTCATTTAGCATTTAGATACAAAAGATTTCATCCTATTCAAGAATGTCGACAAACCAGGATTTCAGACACTAAACCTAGCATTGGTAGACCCAGGAACTAAATCTAGCCACGAACCAACACTTCGCCTAAACCTAGCATTGGTAGAACAAGGAACTAAATCTAGCCTGGAACCAAGACGTCGCCTAGCCACGAACCAACACTTCGCCTAAACCTAGCATTGGTAGACCCAGCAACTAAATCTGACCTCGGACCAAGACGTCGCTTAAACCTAGCATTGGTAGACCCAGAAACTAAATCTAGGCCCGAACCAACACTTCGCCTAAACCTAGCATTGGTAGACCAAGGAACTAAATCTAGCGTCGGACCAGGACGTCGCCTAAACCTAGCATTGGTAGACCCAGGAACTAAATCTAGCCTGGAACCAAGACGTCGCCTAGCCACGAACCAACACTTCGCCTAAACCTAGCATTGGTAGACCCAGCAACTAAATCTGACCTCGGACCAAGACGTCGCTTAAACCTAGTATTGGTAGACCCAGAAACTAAATCTAGGCCCGAACCAACACTTCGCCTAAACCTAGCATTGGTAGACCAAGGAACTAAATCTAGCCTCGGACCAAGACGTCGCCTAAACCTAGCATTGGTAGACCCAGGAACTAAATCTAGCCTGGAACCAAGACGTCGCCTAGCCACGAACCAACACTTCGCCTAAACCTAGCATTGGTAGACCCAGCAACTAAATCTGACCTCGGACCAAGACGTCGCTTAAACCTAGCATTGGTAGACCCAGAAACTAAATCTAGGCCCGAACCAACACTTCGCCTAAACCTAGCATTGGTTGACCCAGTAACTAAATCTAACCTCGGACCAAGACGTCGCCTAAACCTAGCATTGGTAGACCCAGGAACTAAATCTAGGCCCGAACCAACACTTTGCCTAAACCTAGTATTGGTAGACCAAGGAACTAAATCTAGCCTGGAACCAAGATGTCGCCTAGCCTCGAACCAACACTTCGCCTAAACCTAGCATTGGTAGACCCAGGAAATAAATCAAGGCCCGAACCAACACTTCGCCTAAACCTAGCACTGGTAGACCCAGGAACTAAATCTAGGCCCGAACCAACACAGTAATTCAGCTCCAAGCTAAACGTATTCTACCCGCAAATGAAGAATAACTTAACTGCGATCAAGGCACAACTTATACCACAACCCAAGGGTAACCCAATTATAACCGAGAGACAACATAACTGCAGATTAAAACCAAAAATTTGAAGAATAACCCAACTATAACCTTCAAGCAACGTAACCATAACGTAACCACAACCTAGGAGTAACCTGACGGTAACTTAACCAGAACTGGAGCAAAAACTGGTTGCAGTCAATTTGAAACGTAATTATAGCTTACTTGCAGTGTATTCCATATGTTTTCTTAACCTTAATAGCACTTTATTAGGTTTAATTAACATAAAAGCCTGAGCCATTCTCTTGTCTGAAAGATGGGATCTAAGCGGATGTGAGAGGATTTAAGCTCAAGTTAGATTAACATTTAAAGCTCATTAATTACAGTATTTTAGCCTTATTAGTGTTCTTTTAAGAGTTAATTGATTAATATTAGCATTAGCATGCTAGCAGTAATGGACTGGCACCAGAAACAGAATATCTATACGATATAGATCCGCAAACAAGCGCCACAGCAACAAAAATACACCCTTTTTCCACCAAAAAACAGGCCAAAAACACACATTGGCTGAGCTGAATTGCATATGCAAATTACTGCTGTAAAAATCGGTTTAAAAAGGCTAAAAAAAAGCTACTTATGCTTCATAAAAACTTAAGAAAACTTGCAGATATACTTTATGGACCGGGAGGATTCCAAAAGGATAGTCATCTCAAAATTATTTTTTTACTCACCGTCGTATAGTCAGGTAGGCCGAAACACAAAACCAGGGATTAATTTCCATTCATCTTCAGAAGTTATCGCATCCAGCGGTTATCCTTGTGTGAGGGTGATGTCTGTTTGCGTTGCCATAACTTTTAGGAGGGAGGTCTGGTAGAAGCTTGATGCTTGACATCCGCCAGTCACGACCTTCGACCTTTCGCCGTCCGTTGCCTTTTTTGGCGCTTATGTGGAAAATTCAGTCCTAAATTATGCTATTTTAGACTCGGTTATTATATTAAGGCCTCTAAATAATCTCAATGGCTACATAACCTTTTAACTCCACTATCTAAACATTCAAATTACAGATTGACCTTTGACCTTACGTGGTTGTTTTAGGCCATTTAGGGCGGCATTTCAGTCCTTATTTCTGTTATTAGACATCTAACTTTGACTTTTACATTGCTCTTTCTAATTTACTTCAACCTACACTGGTACTGCTTTATTGTTCAATGCAAGTAATAGCATTTAATGTTTTTAAAACTCGTTTTAAAGGACAAATTCGTTCAAAACTCAAACCAGGCCCCAACTACACGATTGTGGGCCTGACCAAACTCGATTAGCAATTGGCTATGAGACACTCGCCTGGAAATGATCAACCAAGGCGGGCCGCCTCAGAGGAGGGTGTCTAGTGTTTAAAGTGCCGAAACACCCGATGAATCTGAGGTCCACTACTGATGAAGTGTCTTAAACATTTCCCTCTCGTAACCATACTTTGAGGGAGTAGAGAAAGTATGGCAAGAGTTGCCTCTTTGAAGAAATATTATACACATCTTCTACTTGATCTATCACCACTCAAACCAACACTCAACCTAAACCTACCGTTGGTAGACCTAAGGACTAAATCTAGCCCCGAACCAACACTTAAACCTAAACCTACCGTCGGTAGACCTAAGGACTAAATCTAGGCCCGAGCCAACACTTAACCTAAACCTACCGTTCGTAGCCCTATGGACTTGAACCCTAGTCTTCCCAACACAACGGAACTACAAGCTAAGAGTTACCTGACGTTAACTTGACCACAATTTGAGCAAAGGCTGGTCGCAGTCAATTTTGAAACCTTAAACAGCACTCGCTGACGGAATGCAATGCCCGATCAGGATTATCGGGCAGTGACTTTCGGGTTACTGCCTGATTCGCTGGTCTGGAGTAAGTTTAGTCAAAAACTTTGCGTTCCCAGAGCCGATTGATGTTCAGATCGAACTTCGAACCAACCTTCGCACTAAATCTAACCGAAACCGAATCCCTGGTCTTCCACATTCTTAGCCCCATGCCTACTAAGGCTATTCTCCTGGAATGGGAGATAGATAAAGGCTTCCTTGGTATAGTCAGACATGCGTCGGCCCGTGCACTATCCTCAGTCTCCCTACTTCAAACTTTCCTAGACGGGTGCTAGGTTGGGGGGAGCTGTTGTAATTTTTCTAACCTAACCTTCGCCAGAGCCATCGGACTTGACATACCAGATTTTACGCACAGAATCCTCTATAGGGGCTTGTTTTTTGAATGCGATTTGAAATTCGCTCCCTCCGATGTCTCCTTCCTGTTTGTGCGGGGAGGAGATGTGGGAGGGGGAGGTGAACCTAAGCCCAGACAGGCTTTTTGGGGGGGCGTGTGGCCCAGACAGGTCTATCGCCTCCTGGTTCACTGTAAATAATTTCATTTAGCATTTAGATACAAAAGATTTCATCCTATTCAAGAATGTCGACAAACCAGGATTTCAGACACTAAACCTAGCATTGGTAGACCCAGGAACTAAATCTAGCCACGAACCAACACTTCGCCTAAACCTAGCATTGGTAGAACAAGGAACTAAATCTAGCCTGGAACCAAGACGTCGCCTAGCCACGAACCAACACTTCGCCTAAACCTAGCATTGGTAGACCCAGCAACTAAATCTGACCTCGGACCAAGACGTCGCTTAAACCTAGCATTGGTAGACCCAGAAACTAAATCTAGGCCCGAACCAACACTTCGCCTAAACCTAGCATTGGTAGACCAAGGAACTAAATCTAGCGTCGGACCAGGACGTCGCCTAAACCTAGCATTGGTAGACCCAGGAACTAAATCTAGCCTGGAACCAAGACGTCGCCTAGCCACGAACCAACACTTCGCCTAAACCTAGCATTGGTAGACCCAGCAACTAAATCTGACCTCGGACCAAGACGTCGCTTAAACCTAGTATTGGTAGACCCAGAAACTAAATCTAGGCCCGAACCAACACTTCGCCTAAACCTAGCATTGGTAGACCAAGGAACTAAATCTAGCCTCGGACCAAGACGTCGCCTAAACCTAGCATTGGTAGACCCAGGAACTAAATCTAGCCTGGAACCAAGACGTCGCCTAGCCACGAACCAACACTTCGCCTAAACCTAGCATTGGTAGACCCAGCAACTAAATCTGACCTCGGACCAAGACGTCGCTTAAACCTAGCATTGGTAGACCCAGAAACTAAATCTAGGCCCGAACCAACACTTCGCCTAAACCTAGCATTGGTTGACCCAGTAACTAAATCTAACCTCGGACCAAGACGTCGCCTAAACCTAGCATTGGTAGACCCAGGAACTAAATCTAGGCCCGAACCAACACTTTGCCTAAACCTAGTATTGGTAGACCAAGGAACTAAATCTAGCCTGGAACCAAGATGTCGCCTAGCCTCGAACCAACACTTCGCCTAAACCTAGCATTGGTAGACCCAGGAAATAAATCAAGGCCCGAACCAACACTTCGCCTAAACCTAGCACTGGTAGACCCAGGAACTAAATCTAGGCCCGAACCAACACAGTAATTCAGCTCCAAGCTAAACGTATTCTACCCGCAAATGAAGAATAACTTAACTGCGATCAAGGCACAACTTATACCACAACCCAAGGGTAACCCAATTATAACCGAGAGACAACATAACTGCAGATTAAAACCAAAAATTTGAAGAATAACCCAACTATAACCTTCAAGCAACGTAACCATAACGTAACCACAACCTAGGAGTAACCTGACGGTAACTTAACCAGAACTGGAGCAAAAACTGGTTGCAGTCAATTTGAAACGTAATTATAGCTTACTTGCAGTGTATTCCATATGTTTTCTTAACCTTAATAGCACTTTATTAGGTTTAATTAACATAAAAGCCTGAGCCATTCTCTTGTCTGAAAGATGGGATCTAAGCGGATGTGAGAGGATTTAAGCTCAAGTTAGATTAACATTTAAAGCTCATTAATTACAGTATTTTAGCCTTATTAGTGTTCTTTTAAGAGTTAATTGATTAATATTAGCATTAGCATGCTAGCAGTAATGGACTGGCACCAGAAACAGAATATCTATACGATATAGATCCGCAAACAAGCGCCACAGCAACAAAAATACACCCTTTTTCCACCAAAAAACAGGCCAAAAACACACATTGGCTGAGCTGAATTGCATATGCAAATTACTGCTGTAAAAATCGGTTTAAAAAGGCTAAAAAAAAGCTACTTATGCTTCATAAAAACTTAAGAAAACTTGCAGATATACTTTATGGACCGGGAGGATTCCAAAAGGATAGTCATCTCAAAATTATTTTTTTACTCACCGTCGTATAGTCAGGTAGGCCGAAACACAAAACCAGGGATTAATTTCCATTCATCTTCAGAAGTTATCGCATCCAGCGGTTATCCTTGTGTGAGGGTGATGTCTGTTTGCGTTGCCATAACTTTTAGGAGGGAGGTCTGGTAGAAGCTTGATGCTTGACATCCGCCAGTCACGACCTTCGACCTTTCGCCGTCCGTTGCCTTTTTTGGCGCTTATGTGGAAAATTCAGTCCTAAATTATGCTATTTTAGACTCGGTTATTATATTAAGGCCTCTAAATAATCTCAATGGCTACATAACCTTTTAACTCCACTATCTAAACATTCAAATTACAGATTGACCTTTGACCTTACGTGGTTGTTTTAGGCCATTTAGGGCGGCATTTCAGTCCTTATTTCTGTTATTAGACATCTAACTTTGACTTTTACATTGCTCTTTCTAATTTACTTCAACCTACACTGGTACTGCTTTATTGTTCAATGCAAGTAATAGCATTTAATGTTTTTAAAACTCGTTTTAAAGGACAAATTCGTTCAAAACTCAAACCAGGCCCCAACTACACGATTGTGGGCCTGACCAAACTCGATTAGCAATTGGCTATGAGACACTCGCCTGGAAATGATCAACCAAGGCGGGCCGCCTCAGAGGAGGGTGTCTAGTGTTTAAAGTGCCGAAACACCCGATGAATCTGAGGTCCACTACTGATGAAGTGTCTTAAACATTTCCCTCTCGTAACCATACTTTGAGGGAGTAGAGAAAGTATGGCAAGAGTTGCCTCTTTGAAGAAATATTATACACATCTTCTACTTGATCTATCACCACTCAAACCAACACTCAACCTAAACCTACCGTTGGTAGACCTAAGGACTAAATCTAGCCCCGAACCAACACTTAAACCTAAACCTACCGTCGGTAGACCTAAGGACTAAATCTAGGCCCGAGCCAACACTTAACCTAAACCTACCGTTCGTAGCCCTATGGACTTGAACCCTAGTCTTCCCAACACAACGGAACTACAAGCTAAGAGTTACCTGACGTTAACTTGACCACAATTTGAGCAAAGGCTGGTCGCAGTCAATTTTGAAACCTTAAACAGCACTCGCTGACGGAATGCAATGCCCGATCAGGATTATCGGGCAGTGACTTTCGGGTTACTGCCTGATTCGCTGGTCTGGAGTAAGTTTAGTCAAAAACTTTGCGTTCCCAGAGCCGATTGATGTTCAGATCGAACTTCGAACCAACCTTCGCACTAAATCTAACCGAAACCGAATCCCTGGTCTTCCACATTCTTAGCCCCATGCCTACTAAGGCTATTCTCCTGGAATGGGAGATAGATAAAGGCTTCCTTGGTATAGTCAGACATGCGTCGGCCCGTGCACTATCCTCAGTCTCCCTACTTCAAACTTTCCTAGACGGGTGCTAGGTTGGGGGGAGCTGTTGTAATTTTTCTAACCTAACCTTCGCCAGAGCCATCGGACTTGACATACCAGATTTTACGCACAGAATCCTCTATAGGGGCTTGTTTTTTGAATGCGATTTGAAATTCGCTCCCTCCGATGTCTCCTTCCTGTTTGTGCGGGGAGGAGATGTGGGAGGGGGAGGTGAACCTAAGCCCAGACAGGCTTTTTGGGGGGGCGTGTGGCCCAGACAGGTCTATCGCCTCCTGGTTCACTGTAAATAATTTCATTTAGCATTTAGATACAAAAGATTTCATCCTATTCAAGAATGTCGACAAACCAGGATTTCAGACACTAAACCTAGCATTGGTAGACCCAGGAACTAAATCTAGCCACGAACCAACACTTCGCCTAAACCTAGCATTGGTAGAACAAGGAACTAAATCTAGCCTGGAACCAAGACGTCGCCTAGCCACGAACCAACACTTCGCCTAAACCTAGCATTGGTAGACCCAGCAACTAAATCTGACCTCGGACCAAGACGTCGCTTAAACCTAGCATTGGTAGACCCAGAAACTAAATCTAGGCCCGAACCAACACTTCGCCTAAACCTAGCATTGGTAGACCAAGGAACTAAATCTAGCGTCGGACCAGGACGTCGCCTAAACCTAGCATTGGTAGACCCAGGAACTAAATCTAGCCTGGAACCAAGACGTCGCCTAGCCACGAACCAACACTTCGCCTAAACCTAGCATTGGTAGACCCAGCAACTAAATCTGACCTCGGACCAAGACGTCGCTTAAACCTAGTATTGGTAGACCCAGAAACTAAATCTAGGCCCGAACCAACACTTCGCCTAAACCTAGCATTGGTAGACCAAGGAACTAAATCTAGCCTCGGACCAAGACGTCGCCTAAACCTAGCATTGGTAGACCCAGGAACTAAATCTAGCCTGGAACCAAGACGTCGCCTAGCCACGAACCAACACTTCGCCTAAACCTAGCATTGGTAGACCCAGCAACTAAATCTGACCTCGGACCAAGACGTCGCTTAAACCTAGCATTGGTAGACCCAGAAACTAAATCTAGGCCCGAACCAACACTTCGCCTAAACCTAGCATTGGTTGACCCAGTAACTAAATCTAACCTCGGACCAAGACGTCGCCTAAACCTAGCATTGGTAGACCCAGGAACTAAATCTAGGCCCGAACCAACACTTTGCCTAAACCTAGTATTGGTAGACCAAGGAACTAAATCTAGCCTGGAACCAAGATGTCGCCTAGCCTCGAACCAACACTTCGCCTAAACCTAGCATTGGTAGACCCAGGAAATAAATCAAGGCCCGAACCAACACTTCGCCTAAACCTAGCACTGGTAGACCCAGGAACTAAATCTAGGCCCGAACCAACACAGTAATTCAGCTCCAAGCTAAACGTATTCTACCCGCAAATGAAGAATAACTTAACTGCGATCAAGGCACAACTTATACCACAACCCAAGGGTAACCCAATTATAACCGAGAGACAACATAACTGCAGATTAAAACCAAAAATTTGAAGAATAACCCAACTATAACCTTCAAGCAACGTAACCATAACGTAACCACAACCTAGGAGTAACCTGACGGTAACTTAACCAGAACTGGAGCAAAAACTGGTTGCAGTCAATTTGAAACGTAATTATAGCTTACTTGCAGTGTATTCCATATGTTTTCTTAACCTTAATAGCACTTTATTAGGTTTAATTAACATAAAAGCCTGAGCCATTCTCTTGTCTGAAAGATGGGATCTAAGCGGATGTGAGAGGATTTAAGCTCAAGTTAGATTAACATTTAAAGCTCATTAATTACAGTATTTTAGCCTTATTAGTGTTCTTTTAAGAGTTAATTGATTAATATTAGCATTAGCATGCTAGCAGTAATGGACTGGCACCAGAAACAGAATATCTATACGATATAGATCCGCAAACAAGCGCCACAGCAACAAAAATACACCCTTTTTCCACCAAAAAACAGGCCAAAAACACACATTGGCTGAGCTGAATTGCATATGCAAATTACTGCTGTAAAAATCGGTTTAAAAAGGCTAAAAAAAAGCTACTTATGCTTCATAAAAACTTAAGAAAACTTGCAGATATACTTTATGGACCGGGAGGATTCCAAAAGGATAGTCATCTCAAAATTATTTTTTTACTCACCGTCGTATAGTCAGGTAGGCCGAAACACAAAACCAGGGATTAATTTCCATTCATCTTCAGAAGTTATCGCATCCAGCGGTTATCCTTGTGTGAGGGTGATGTCTGTTTGCGTTGCCATAACTTTTAGGAGGGAGGTCTGGTAGAAGCTTGATGCTTGACATCCGCCAGTCACGACCTTCGACCTTTCGCCGTCCGTTGCCTTTTTTGGCGCTTATGTGGAAAATTCAGTCCTAAATTATGCTATTTTAGACTCGGTTATTATATTAAGGCCTCTAAATAATCTCAATGGCTACATAACCTTTTAACTCCACTATCTAAACATTCAAATTACAGATTGACCTTTGACCTTACGTGGTTGTTTTAGGCCATTTAGGGCGGCATTTCAGTCCTTATTTCTGTTATTAGACATCTAACTTTGACTTTTACATTGCTCTTTCTAATTTACTTCAACCTACACTGGTACTGCTTTATTGTTCAATGCAAGTAATAGCATTTAATGTTTTTAAAACTCGTTTTAAAGGACAAATTCGTTCAAAACTCAAACCAGGCCCCAACTACACGATTGTGGGCCTGACCAAACTCGATTAGCAATTGGCTATGAGACACTCGCCTGGAAATGATCAACCAAGGCGGGCCGCCTCAGAGGAGGGTGTCTAGTGTTTAAAGTGCCGAAACACCCGATGAATCTGAGGTCCACTACTGATGAAGTGTCTTAAACATTTCCCTCTCGTAACCATACTTTGAGGGAGTAGAGAAAGTATGGCAAGAGTTGCCTCTTTGAAGAAATATTATACACATCTTCTACTTGATCTATCACCACTCAAACCAACACTCAACCTAAACCTACCGTTGGTAGACCTAAGGACTAAATCTAGCCCCGAACCAACACTTAAACCTAAACCTACCGTCGGTAGACCTAAGGACTAAATCTAGGCCCGAGCCAACACTTAACCTAAACCTACCGTTCGTAGCCCTATGGACTTGAACCCTAGTCTTCCCAACACAACGGAACTACAAGCTAAGAGTTACCTGACGTTAACTTGACCACAATTTGAGCAAAGGCTGGTCGCAGTCAATTTTGAAACCTTAAACAGCACTCGCTGACGGAATGCAATGCCCGATCAGGATTATCGGGCAGTGACTTTCGGGTTACTGCCTGATTCGCTGGTCTGGAGTAAGTTTAGTCAAAAACTTTGCGTTCCCAGAGCCGATTGATGTTCAGATCGAACTTCGAACCAACCTTCGCACTAAATCTAACCGAAACCGAATCCCTGGTCTTCCACATTCTTAGCCCCATGCCTACTAAGGCTATTCTCCTGGAATGGGAGATAGATAAAGGCTTCCTTGGCATAGTCAGACATGCGTCGGCCCGTGCACTATCCTCAGTCTCCCTACTTCAAACTTTCCTAGACGGGTGCTAGGTTGGGGGGAGCTGTTGTAATTTTTCTAACCTAACCTTCGCCAGAGCCATCGGACTTGACATACCAGATTTTACGCACAGAATCCTCTATAGGGGCTTGTTTTTTGAATGCGATTTGAAATTCGCTCCCTCCGATGTCTCCTTCCTGTTTGTGCGGGGAGGAGATGTGGGAGGGGGAGGTGAACCTAAGCCCAGACAGGCTTTTTGGGGGGGCGTGTGGCCCAGACAGGTCTATCGCCTCCTGGTTCACTGTAAATAATTTCATTTAGCATTTAGATACAAAAGATTTCATCCTATTCAAGAATGTCGACAAACCAGGATTTCAGACACTAAACCTAGCATTGGTAGACCCAGGAACTAAATCTAGCCACGAACCAACACTTCGCCTAAACCTAGCATTGGTAGAACAAGGAACTAAATCTAGCCTGGAACCAAGACGTCGCCTAGCCACGAACCAACACTTCGCCTAAACCTAGCATTGGTAGACCCAGCAACTAAATCTGACCTCGGACCAAGACGTCGCTTAAACCTAGCATTGGTAGACCCAGAAACTAAATCTAGGCCCGAACCAACACTTCGCCTAAACCTAGCATTGGTAGACCAAGGAACTAAATCTAGCGTCGGACCAGGACGTCGCCTAAACCTAGCATTGGTAGACCCAGGAACTAAATCTAGCCTGGAACCAAGACGTCGCCTAGCCACGAACCAACACTTCGCCTAAACCTAGCATTGGTAGACCCAGCAACTAAATCTGACCTCGGACCAAGACGTCGCTTAAACCTAGTATTGGTAGACCCAGAAACTAAATCTAGGCCCGAACCAACACTTCGCCTAAACCTAGCATTGGTAGACCAAGGAACTAAATCTAGCCTCGGACCAAGACGTCGCCTAAACCTAGCATTGGTAGACCCAGGAACTAAATCTAGCCTGGAACCAAGACGTCGCCTAGCCACGAACCAACACTTCGCCTAAACCTAGCATTGGTAGACCCAGCAACTAAATCTGACCTCGGACCAAGACGTCGCTTAAACCTAGCATTGGTAGACCCAGAAACTAAATCTAGGCCCGAACCAACACTTCGCCTAAACCTAGCATTGGTTGACCCAGTAACTAAATCTAACCTCGGACCAAGACGTCGCCTAAACCTAGCATTGGTAGACCCAGGAACTAAATCTAGGCCCGAACCAACACTTTGCCTAAACCTAGTATTGGTAGACCAAGGAACTAAATCTAGCCTGGAACCAAGATGTCGCCTAGCCTCGAACCAACACTTCGCCTAAACCTAGCATTGGTAGACCCAGGAAATAAATCAAGGCCCGAACCAACACTTCGCCTAAACCTAGCACTGGTAGACCCAGGAACTAAATCTAGGCCCGAACCAACACAGTAATTCAGCTCCAAGCTAAACGTATTCTACCCGCAAATGAAGAATAACTTAACTGCGATCAAGGCACAACTTATACCACAACCCAAGGGTAACCCAATTATAACCGAGAGACAACATAACTGCAGATTAAAACCAAAAATTTGAAGAATAACCCAACTATAACCTTCAAGCAACGTAACCATAACGTAACCACAACCTAGGAGTAACCTGACGGTAACTTAACCAGAACTGGAGCAAAAACTGGTTGCAGTCAATTTGAAACGTAATTATAGCTTACTTGCAGTGTATTCCATATGTTTTCTTAACCTTAATAGCACTTTATTAGGTTTAATTAACATAAAAGCCTGAGCCATTCTCTTGTCTGAAAGATGGGATCTAAGCGGATGTGAGAGGATTTAAGCTCAAGTTAGATTAACATTTAAAGCTCATTAATTACAGTATTTTAGCCTTATTAGTGTTCTTTTAAGAGTTAATTGATTAATATTAGCATTAGCATGCTAGCAGTAATGGACTGGCACCAGAAACAGAATATCTATACGATATAGATCCGCAAACAAGCGCCACAGCAACAAAAATACACCCTTTTTCCACCAAAAAACAGGCCAAAAACACACATTGGCTGAGCTGAATTGCATATGCAAATTACTGCTGTAAAAATCGGTTTAAAAAGGCTAAAAAAAAGCTACTTATGCTTCATAAAAACTTAAGAAAACTTGCAGATATACTTTATGGACCGGGAGGATTCCAAAAGGATAGTCATCTCAAAATTATTTTTTTACTCACCGTCGTATAGTCAGGTAGGCCGAAACACAAAACCAGGGATTAATTTCCATTCATCTTCAGAAGTTATCGCATCCAGCGGTTATCCTTGTGTGAGGGTGATGTCTGTTTGCGTTGCCATAACTTTTAGGAGGGAGGTCTGGTAGAAGCTTGATGCTTGACATCCGCCAGTCACGACCTTCGACCTTTCGCCGTCCGTTGCCTTTTTTGGCGCTTATGTGGAAAATTCAGTCCTAAATTATGCTATTTTAGACTCGGTTATTATATTAAGGCCTCTAAATAATCTCAATGGCTACATAACCTTTTAACTCCACTATCTAAACATTCAAATTACAGATTGACCTTTGACCTTACGTGGTTGTTTTAGGCCATTTAGGGCGGCATTTCAGTCCTTATTTCTGTTATTAGACATCTAACTTTGACTTTTACATTGCTCTTTCTAATTTACTTCAACCTACACTGGTACTGCTTTATTGTTCAATGCAAGTAATAGCATTTAATGTTTTTAAAACTCGTTTTAAAGGACAAATTCGTTCAAAACTCAAACCAGGCCCCAACTACACGATTGTGGGCCTGACCAAACTCGATTAGCAATTGGCTATGAGACACTCGCCTGGAAATGATCAACCAAGGCGGGCCGCCTCAGAGGAGGGTGTCTAGTGTTTAAAGTGCCGAAACACCCGATGAATCTGAGGTCCACTACTGATGAAGTGTCTTAAACATTTCCCTCTCGTAACCATACTTTGAGGGAGTAGAGAAAGTATGGCAAGAGTTGCCTCTTTGAAGAAATATTATACACATCTTCTACTTGATCTATCACCACTCAAACCAACACTCAACCTAAACCTACCGTTGGTAGACCTAAGGACTAAATCTAGCCCCGAACCAACACTTAAACCTAAACCTACCGTCGGTAGACCTAAGGACTAAATCTAGGCCCGAGCCAACACTTAACCTAAACCTACCGTTCGTAGCCCTATGGACTTGAACCCTAGTCTTCCCAACACAACGGAACTACAAGCTAAGAGTTACCTGACGTTAACTTGACCACAATTTGAGCAAAGGCTGGTCGCAGTCAATTTTGAAACCTTAAACAGCACTCGCTGACGGAATGCAATGCCCGATCAGGATTATCGGGCAGTGACTTTCGGGTTACTGCCTGATTCGCTGGTCTGGAGTAAGTTTAGTCAAAAACTTTGCGTTCCCAGAGCCGATTGATGTTCAGATCGAACTTCGAACCAACCTTCGCACTAAATCTAACCGAAACCGAATCCCTGGTCTTCCACATTCTTAGCCCCATGCCTACTAAGGCTATTCTCCTGGAATGGGAGATAGATAAAGGCTTCCTTGGTATAGTCAGACATGCGTCGGCCCGTGCACTATCCTCAGTCTCCCTACTTCAAACTTTCCTAGACGGGTGCTAGGTTGGGGGGAGCTGTTGTAATTTTTCTAACCTAACCTTCGCCAGAGCCATCGGACTTGACATACCAGATTTTACGCACAGAATCCTCTATAGGGGCTTGTTTTTTGAATGCGATTTGAAATTCGCTCCCTCCGATGTCTCCTTCCTGTTTGTGCGGGGAGGAGATGTGGGAGGGGGAGGTGAACCTAAGCCCAGACAGGCTTTTTGGGGGGGCGTGTGGCCCAGACAGGTCTATCGCCTCCTGGTTCACTGTAAATAATTTCATTTAGCATTTAGATACAAAAGATTTCATCCTATTCAAGAATGTCGACAAACCAGGATTTCAGACACTAAACCTAGCATTGGTAGACCCAGGAACTAAATCTAGCCACGAACCAACACTTCGCCTAAACCTAGCATTGGTAGAACAAGGAACTAAATCTAGCCTGGAACCAAGACGTCGCCTAGCCACGAACCAACACTTCGCCTAAACCTAGCATTGGTAGACCCAGCAACTAAATCTGACCTCGGACCAAGACGTCGCTTAAACCTAGCATTGGTAGACCCAGAAACTAAATCTAGGCCCGAACCAACACTTCGCCTAAACCTAGCATTGGTAGACCAAGGAACTAAATCTAGCGTCGGACCAGGACGTCGCCTAAACCTAGCATTGGTAGACCCAGGAACTAAATCTAGCCTGGAACCAAGACGTCGCCTAGCCACGAACCAACACTTCGCCTAAACCTAGCATTGGTAGACCCAGCAACTAAATCTGACCTCGGACCAAGACGTCGCTTAAACCTAGTATTGGTAGACCCAGAAACTAAATCTAGGCCCGAACCAACACTTCGCCTAAACCTAGCATTGGTAGACCAAGGAACTAAATCTAGCCTCGGACCAAGACGTCGCCTAAACCTAGCATTGGTAGACCCAGGAACTAAATCTAGCCTGGAACCAAGACGTCGCCTAGCCACGAACCAACACTTCGCCTAAACCTAGCATTGGTAGACCCAGCAACTAAATCTGACCTCGGACCAAGACGTCGCTTAAACCTAGCATTGGTAGACCCAGAAACTAAATCTAGGCCCGAACCAACACTTCGCCTAAACCTAGCATTGGTTGACCCAGTAACTAAATCTAACCTCGGACCAAGACGTCGCCTAAACCTAGCATTGGTAGACCCAGGAACTAAATCTAGGCCCGAACCAACACTTTGCCTAAACCTAGTATTGGTAGACCAAGGAACTAAATCTAGCCTGGAACCAAGATGTCGCCTAGCCTCGAACCAACACTTCGCCTAAACCTAGCATTGGTAGACCCAGGAAATAAATCAAGGCCCGAACCAACACTTCGCCTAAACCTAGCACTGGTAGACCCAGGAACTAAATCTAGGCCCGAACCAACACAGTAATTCAGCTCCAAGCTAAACGTATTCTACCCGCAAATGAAGAATAACTTAACTGCGATCAAGGCACAACTTATACCACAACCCAAGGGTAACCCAATTATAACCGAGAGACAACATAACTGCAGATTAAAACCAAAAATTTGAAGAATAACCCAACTATAACCTTCAAGCAACGTAACCATAACGTAACCACAACCTAGGAGTAACCTGACGGTAACTTAACCAGAACTGGAGCAAAAACTGGTTGCAGTCAATTTGAAACGTAATTATAGCTTACTTGCAGTGTATTCCATATGTTTTCTTAACCTTAATAGCACTTTATTAGGTTTAATTAACATAAAAGCCTGAGCCATTCTCTTGTCTGAAAGATGGGATCTAAGCGGATGTGAGAGGATTTAAGCTCAAGTTAGATTAACATTTAAAGCTCATTAATTACAGTATTTTAGCCTTATTAGTGTTCTTTTAAGAGTTAATTGATTAATATTAGCATTAGCATGCTAGCAGTAATGGACTGGCACCAGAAACAGAATATCTATACGATATAGATCCGCAAACAAGCGCCACAGCAACAAAAATACACCCTTTTTCCACCAAAAAACAGGCCAAAAACACACATTGGCTGAGCTGAATTGCATATGCAAATTACTGCTGTAAAAATCGGTTTAAAAAGGCTAAAAAAAAGCTACTTATGCTTCATAAAAACTTAAGAAAACTTGCAGATATACTTTATGGACCGGGAGGATTCCAAAAGGATAGTCATCTCAAAATTATTTTTTTACTCACCGTCGTATAGTCAGGTAGGCCGAAACACAAAACCAGGGATTAATTTCCATTCATCTTCAGAAGTTATCGCATCCAGCGGTTATCCTTGTGTGAGGGTGATGTCTGTTTGCGTTGCCATAACTTTTAGGAGGGAGGTCTGGTAGAAGCTTGATGCTTGACATCCGCCAGTCACGACCTTCGACCTTTCGCCGTCCGTTGCCTTTTTTGGCGCTTATGTGGAAAATTCAGTCCTAAATTATGCTATTTTAGACTCGGTTATTATATTAAGGCCTCTAAATAATCTCAATGGCTACATAACCTTTTAACTCCACTATCTAAACATTCAAATTACAGATTGACCTTTGACCTTACGTGGTTGTTTTAGGCCATTTAGGGCGGCATTTCAGTCCTTATTTCTGTTATTAGACATCTAACTTTGACTTTTACATTGCTCTTTCTAATTTACTTCAACCTACACTGGTACTGCTTTATTGTTCAATGCAAGTAATAGCATTTAATGTTTTTAAAACTCGTTTTAAAGGACAAATTCGTTCAAAACTCAAACCAGGCCCCAACTACACGATTGTGGGCCTGACCAAACTCGATTAGCAATTGGCTATGAGACACTCGCCTGGAAATGATCAACCAAGGCGGGCCGCCTCAGAGGAGGGTGTCTAGTGTTTAAAGTGCCGAAACACCCGATGAATCTGAGGTCCACTACTGATGAAGTGTCTTAAACATTTCCCTCTCGTAACCATACTTTGAGGGAGTAGAGAAAGTATGGCAAGAGTTGCCTCTTTGAAGAAATATTATACACATCTTCTACTTGATCTATCACCACTCAAACCAACACTCAACCTAAACCTACCGTTGGTAGACCTAAGGACTAAATCTAGCCCCGAACCAACACTTAAACCTAAACCTACCGTCGGTAGACCTAAGGACTAAATCTAGGCCCGAGCCAACACTTAACCTAAACCTACCGTTCGTAGCCCTATGGACTTGAACCCTAGTCTTCCCAACACAACGGAACTACAAGCTAAGAGTTACCTGACGTTAACTTGACCACAATTTGAGCAAAGGCTGGTCGCAGTCAATTTTGAAACCTTAAACAGCACTCGCTGACGGAATGCAATGCCCGATCAGGATTATCGGGCAGTGACTTTCGGGTTACTGCCTGATTCGCTGGTCTGGAGTAAGTTTAGTCAAAAACTTTGCGTTCCCAGAGCCGATTGATGTTCAGATCGAACTTCGAACCAACCTTCGCACTAAATCTAACCGAAACCGAATCCCTGGTCTTCCACATTCTTAGCCCCATGCCTACTAAGGCTATTCTCCTGGAATGGGAGATAGATAAAGGCTTCCTTGGTATAGTCAGACATGCGTCGGCCCGTGCACTATCCTCAGTCTCCCTACTTCAAACTTTCCTAGACGGGTGCTAGGTTGGGGGGAGCTGTTGTAATTTTTCTAACCTAACCTTCGCCAGAGCCATCGGACTTGACATACCAGATTTTACGCACAGAATCCTCTATAGGGGCTTGTTTTTTGAATGCGATTTGAAATTCGCTCCCTCCGATGTCTCCTTCCTGTTTGTGCGGGGAGGAGATGTGGGAGGGGGAGGTGAACCTAAGCCCAGACAGGCTTTTTGGGGGGGCGTGTGGCCCAGACAGGTCTATCGCCTCCTGGTTCACTGTAAATAATTTCATTTAGCATTTAGATACAAAAGATTTCATCCTATTCAAGAATGTCGACAAACCAGGATTTCAGACACTAAACCTAGCATTGGTAGACCCAGGAACTAAATCTAGCCACGAACCAACACTTCGCCTAAACCTAGCATTGGTAGAACAAGGAACTAAATCTAGCCTGGAACCAAGACGTCGCCTAGCCACGAACCAACACTTCGCCTAAACCTAGCATTGGTAGACCCAGCAACTAAATCTGACCTCGGACCAAGACGTCGCTTAAACCTAGCATTGGTAGACCCAGAAACTAAATCTAGGCCCGAACCAACACTTCGCCTAAACCTAGCATTGGTAGACCAAGGAACTAAATCTAGCGTCGGACCAGGACGTCGCCTAAACCTAGCATTGGTAGACCCAGGAACTAAATCTAGCCTGGAACCAAGACGTCGCCTAGCCACGAACCAACACTTCGCCTAAACCTAGCATTGGTAGACCCAGCAACTAAATCTGACCTCGGACCAAGACGTCGCTTAAACCTAGTATTGGTAGACCCAGAAACTAAATCTAGGCCCGAACCAACACTTCGCCTAAACCTAGCATTGGTAGACCAAGGAACTAAATCTAGCCTCGGACCAAGACGTCGCCTAAACCTAGCATTGGTAGACCCAGGAACTAAATCTAGCCTGGAACCAAGACGTCGCCTAGCCACGAACCAACACTTCGCCTAAACCTAGCATTGGTAGACCCAGCAACTAAATCTGACCTCGGACCAAGACGTCGCTTAAACCTAGCATTGGTAGACCCAGAAACTAAATCTAGGCCCGAACCAACACTTCGCCTAAACCTAGCATTGGTTGACCCAGTAACTAAATCTAACCTCGGACCAAGACGTCGCCTAAACCTAGCATTGGTAGACCCAGGAACTAAATCTAGGCCCGAACCAACACTTTGCCTAAACCTAGTATTGGTAGACCAAGGAACTAAATCTAGCCTGGAACCAAGATGTCGCCTAGCCTCGAACCAACACTTCGCCTAAACCTAGCATTGGTAGACCCAGGAAATAAATCAAGGCCCGAACCAACACTTCGCCTAAACCTAGCACTGGTAGACCCAGGAACTAAATCTAGGCCCGAACCAACACAGTAATTCAGCTCCAAGCTAAACGTATTCTACCCGCAAATGAAGAATAACTTAACTGCGATCAAGGCACAACTTATACCACAACCCAAGGGTAACCCAATTATAACCGAGAGACAACATAACTGCAGATTAAAACCAAAAATTTGAAGAATAACCCAACTATAACCTTCAAGCAACGTAACCATAACGTAACCACAACCTAGGAGTAACCTGACGGTAACTTAACCAGAACTGGAGCAAAAACTGGTTGCAGTCAATTTGAAACGTAATTATAGCTTACTTGCAGTGTATTCCATATGTTTTCTTAACCTTAATAGCACTTTATTAGGTTTAATTAACATAAAAGCCTGAGCCATTCTCTTGTCTGAAAGATGGGATCTAAGCGGATGTGAGAGGATTTAAGCTCAAGTTAGATTAACATTTAAAGCTCATTAATTACAGTATTTTAGCCTTATTAGTGTTCTTTTAAGAGTTAATTGATTAATATTAGCATTAGCATGCTAGCAGTAATGGACTGGCACCAGAAACAGAATATCTATACGATATAGATCCGCAAACAAGCGCCACAGCAACAAAAATACACCCTTTTTCCACCAAAAAACAGGCCAAAAACACACATTGGCTGAGCTGAATTGCATATGCAAATTACTGCTGTAAAAATCGGTTTAAAAAGGCTAAAAAAAAGCTACTTATGCTTCATAAAAACTTAAGAAAACTTGCAGATATACTTTATGGACCGGGAGGATTCCAAAAGGATAGTCATCTCAAAATTATTTTTTTACTCACCGTCGTATAGTCAGGTAGGCCGAAACACAAAACCAGGGATTAATTTCCATTCATCTTCAGAAGTTATCGCATCCAGCGGTTATCCTTGTGTGAGGGTGATGTCTGTTTGCGTTGCCATAACTTTTAGGAGGGAGGTCTGGTAGAAGCTTGATGCTTGACATCCGCCAGTCACGACCTTCGACCTTTCGCCGTCCGTTGCCTTTTTTGGCGCTTATGTGGAAAATTCAGTCCTAAATTATGCTATTTTAGACTCGGTTATTATATTAAGGCCTCTAAATAATCTCAATGGCTACATAACCTTTTAACTCCACTATCTAAACATTCAAATTACAGATTGACCTTTGACCTTACGTGGTTGTTTTAGGCCATTTAGGGCGGCATTTCAGTCCTTATTTCTGTTATTAGACATCTAACTTTGACTTTTACATTGCTCTTTCTAATTTACTTCAACCTACACTGGTACTGCTTTATTGTTCAATGCAAGTAATAGCATTTAATGTTTTTAAAACTCGTTTTAAAGGACAAATTCGTTCAAAACTCAAACCAGGCCCCAACTACACGATTGTGGGCCTGACCAAACTCGATTAGCAATTGGCTATGAGACACTCGCCTGGAAATGATCAACCAAGGCGGGCCGCCTCAGAGGAGGGTGTCTAGTGTTTAAAGTGCCGAAACACCCGATGAATCTGAGGTCCACTACTGATGAAGTGTCTTAAACATTTCCCTCTCGTAACCATACTTTGAGGGAGTAGAGAAAGTATGGCAAGAGTTGCCTCTTTGAAGAAATATTATACACATCTTCTACTTGATCTATCACCACTCAAACCAACACTCAACCTAAACCTACCGTTGGTAGACCTAAGGACTAAATCTAGCCCCGAACCAACACTTAAACCTAAACCTACCGTCGGTAGACCTAAGGACTAAATCTAGGCCCGAGCCAACACTTAACCTAAACCTACCGTTCGTAGCCCTATGGACTTGAACCCTAGTCTTCCCAACACAACGGAACTACAAGCTAAGAGTTACCTGACGTTAACTTGACCACAATTTGAGCAAAGGCTGGTCGCAGTCAATTTTGAAACCTTAAACAGCACTCGCTGACGGAATGCAATGCCCGATCAGGATTATCGGGCAGTGACTTTCGGGTTACTGCCTGATTCGCTGGTCTGGAGTAAGTTTAGTCAAAAACTTTGCGTTCCCAGAGCCGATTGATGTTCAGATCGAACTTCGAACCAACCTTCGCACTAAATCTAACCGAAACCGAATCCCTGGTCTTCCACATTCTTAGCCCCATGCCTACTAAGGCTATTCTCCTGGAATGGGAGATAGATAAAGGCTTCCTTGGTATAGTCAGACATGCGTCGGCCCGTGCACTATCCTCAGTCTCCCTACTTCAAACTTTCCTAGACGGGTGCTAGGTTGGGGGGAGCTGTTGTAATTTTTCTAACCTAACCTTCGCCAGAGCCATCGGACTTGACATACCAGATTTTACGCACAGAATCCTCTATAGGGGCTTGTTTTTTGAATGCGATTTGAAATTCGCTCCCTCCGATGTCTCCTTCCTGTTTGTGCGGGGAGGAGATGTGGGAGGGGGAGGTGAACCTAAGCCCAGACAGGCTTTTTGGGGGGGCGTGTGGCCCAGACAGGTCTATCGCCTCCTGGTTCACTGTAAATAATTTCATTTAGCATTTAGATACAAAAGATTTCATCCTATTCAAGAATGTCGACAAACCAGGATTTCAGACACTAAACCTAGCATTGGTAGACCCAGGAACTAAATCTAGCCACGAACCAACACTTCGCCTAAACCTAGCATTGGTAGAACAAGGAACTAAATCTAGCCTGGAACCAAGACGTCGCCTAGCCACGAACCAACACTTCGCCTAAACCTAGCATTGGTAGACCCAGCAACTAAATCTGACCTCGGACCAAGACGTCGCTTAAACCTAGCATTGGTAGACCCAGAAACTAAATCTAGGCCCGAACCAACACTTCGCCTAAACCTAGCATTGGTAGACCAAGGAACTAAATCTAGCGTCGGACCAGGACGTCGCCTAAACCTAGCATTGGTAGACCCAGGAACTAAATCTAGCCTGGAACCAAGACGTCGCCTAGCCACGAACCAACACTTCGCCTAAACCTAGCATTGGTAGACCCAGCAACTAAATCTGACCTCGGACCAAGACGTCGCTTAAACCTAGTATTGGTAGACCCAGAAACTAAATCTAGGCCCGAACCAACACTTCGCCTAAACCTAGCATTGGTAGACCAAGGAACTAAATCTAGCCTCGGACCAAGACGTCGCCTAAACCTAGCATTGGTAGACCCAGGAACTAAATCTAGCCTGGAACCAAGACGTCGCCTAGCCACGAACCAACACTTCGCCTAAACCTAGCATTGGTAGACCCAGCAACTAAATCTGACCTCGGACCAAGACGTCGCTTAAACCTAGCATTGGTAGACCCAGAAACTAAATCTAGGCCCGAACCAACACTTCGCCTAAACCTAGCATTGGTTGACCCAGTAACTAAATCTAACCTCGGACCAAGACGTCGCCTAAACCTAGCATTGGTAGACCCAGGAACTAAATCTAGGCCCGAACCAACACTTTGCCTAAACCTAGTATTGGTAGACCAAGGAACTAAATCTAGCCTGGAACCAAGATGTCGCCTAGCCTCGAACCAACACTTCGCCTAAACCTAGCATTGGTAGACCCAGGAAATAAATCAAGGCCCGAACCAACACTTCGCCTAAACCTAGCACTGGTAGACCCAGGAACTAAATCTAGGCCCGAACCAACACAGTAATTCAGCTCCAAGCTAAACGTATTCTACCCGCAAATGAAGAATAACTTAACTGCGATCAAGGCACAACTTATACCACAACCCAAGGGTAACCCAATTATAACCGAGAGACAACATAACTGCAGATTAAAACCAAAAATTTGAAGAATAACCCAACTATAACCTTCAAGCAACGTAACCATAACGTAACCACAACCTAGGAGTAACCTGACGGTAACTTAACCAGAACTGGAGCAAAAACTGGTTGCAGTCAATTTGAAACGTAATTATAGCTTACTTGCAGTGTATTCCATATGTTTTCTTAACCTTAATAGCACTTTATTAGGTTTAATTAACATAAAAGCCTGAGCCATTCTCTTGTCTGAAAGATGGGATCTAAGCGGATGTGAGAGGATTTAAGCTCAAGTTAGATTAACATTTAAAGCTCATTAATTACAGTATTTTAGCCTTATTAGTGTTCTTTTAAGAGTTAATTGATTAATATTAGCATTAGCATGCTAGCAGTAATGGACTGGCACCAGAAACAGAATATCTATACGATATAGATCCGCAAACAAGCGCCACAGCAACAAAAATACACCCTTTTTCCACCAAAAAACAGGCCAAAAACACACATTGGCTGAGCTGAATTGCATATGCAAATTACTGCTGTAAAAATCGGTTTAAAAAGGCTAAAAAAAAGCTACTTATGCTTCATAAAAACTTAAGAAAACTTGCAGATATACTTTATGGACCGGGAGGATTCCAAAAGGATAGTCATCTCAAAATTATTTTTTTACTCACCGTCGTATAGTCAGGTAGGCCGAAACACAAAACCAGGGATTAATTTCCATTCATCTTCAGAAGTTATCGCATCCAGCGGTTATCCTTGTGTGAGGGTGATGTCTGTTTGCGTTGCCATAACTTTTAGGAGGGAGGTCTGGTAGAAGCTTGATGCTTGACATCCGCCAGTCACGACCTTCGACCTTTCGCCGTCCGTTGCCTTTTTTGGCGCTTATGTGGAAAATTCAGTCCTAAATTATGCTATTTTAGACTCGGTTATTATATTAAGGCCTCTAAATAATCTCAATGGCTACATAACCTTTTAACTCCACTATCTAAACATTCAAATTACAGATTGACCTTTGACCTTACGTGGTTGTTTTAGGCCATTTAGGGCGGCATTTCAGTCCTTATTTCTGTTATTAGACATCTAACTTTGACTTTTACATTGCTCTTTCTAATTTACTTCAACCTACACTGGTACTGCTTTATTGTTCAATGCAAGTAATAGCATTTAATGTTTTTAAAACTCGTTTTAAAGGACAAATTCGTTCAAAACTCAAACCAGGCCCCAACTACACGATTGTGGGCCTGACCAAACTCGATTAGCAATTGGCTATGAGACACTCGCCTGGAAATGATCAACCAAGGCGGGCCGCCTCAGAGGAGGGTGTCTAGTGTTTAAAGTGCCGAAACACCCGATGAATCTGAGGTCCACTACTGATGAAGTGTCTTAAACATTTCCCTCTCGTAACCATACTTTGAGGGAGTAGAGAAAGTATGGCAAGAGTTGCCTCTTTGAAGAAATATTATACACATCTTCTACTTGATCTATCACCACTCAAACCAACACTCAACCTAAACCTACCGTTGGTAGACCTAAGGACTAAATCTAGCCCCGAACCAACACTTAAACCTAAACCTACCGTCGGTAGACCTAAGGACTAAATCTAGGCCCGAGCCAACACTTAACCTAAACCTACCGTTCGTAGCCCTATGGACTTGAACCCTAGTCTTCCCAACACAACGGAACTACAAGCTAAGAGTTACCTGACGTTAACTTGACCACAATTTGAGCAAAGGCTGGTCGCAGTCAATTTTGAAACCTTAAACAGCACTCGCTGACGGAATGCAATGCCCGATCAGGATTATCGGGCAGTGACTTTCGGGTTACTGCCTGATTCGCTGGTCTGGAGTAAGTTTAGTCAAAAACTTTGCGTTCCCAGAGCCGATTGATGTTCAGATCGAACTTCGAACCAACCTTCGCACTAAATCTAACCGAAACCGAATCCCTGGTCTTCCACATTCTTAGCCCCATGCCTACTAAGGCTATTCTCCTGGAATGGGAGATAGATAAAGGCTTCCTTGGTATAGTCAGACATGCGTCGGCCCGTGCACTATCCTCAGTCTCCCTACTTCAAACTTTCCTAGACGGGTGCTAGGTTGGGGGGAGCTGTTGTAATTTTTCTAACCTAACCTTCGCCAGAGCCATCGGACTTGACATACCAGATTTTACGCACAGAATCCTCTATAGGGGCTTGTTTTTTGAATGCGATTTGAAATTCGCTCCCTCCGATGTCTCCTTCCTGTTTGTGCGGGGAGGAGATGTGGGAGGGGGAGGTGAACCTAAGCCCAGACAGGCTTTTTGGGGGGGCGTGTGGCCCAGACAGGTCTATCGCCTCCTGGTTCACTGTAAATAATTTCATTTAGCATTTAGATACAAAAGATTTCATCCTATTCAAGAATGTCGACAAACCAGGATTTCAGACACTAAACCTAGCATTGGTAGACCCAGGAACTAAATCTAGCCACGAACCAACACTTCGCCTAAACCTAGCATTGGTAGAACAAGGAACTAAATCTAGCCTGGAACCAAGACGTCGCCTAGCCACGAACCAACACTTCGCCTAAACCTAGCATTGGTAGACCCAGCAACTAAATCTGACCTCGGACCAAGACGTCGCTTAAACCTAGCATTGGTAGACCCAGAAACTAAATCTAGGCCCGAACCAACACTTCGCCTAAACCTAGCATTGGTAGACCAAGGAACTAAATCTAGCGTCGGACCAGGACGTCGCCTAAACCTAGCATTGGTAGACCCAGGAACTAAATCTAGCCTGGAACCAAGACGTCGCCTAGCCACGAACCAACACTTCGCCTAAACCTAGCATTGGTAGACCCAGCAACTAAATCTGACCTCGGACCAAGACGTCGCTTAAACCTAGTATTGGTAGACCCAGAAACTAAATCTAGGCCCGAACCAACACTTCGCCTAAACCTAGCATTGGTAGACCAAGGAACTAAATCTAGCCTCGGACCAAGACGTCGCCTAAACCTAGCATTGGTAGACCCAGGAACTAAATCTAGCCTGGAACCAAGACGTCGCCTAGCCACGAACCAACACTTCGCCTAAACCTAGCATTGGTAGACCCAGCAACTAAATCTGACCTCGGACCAAGACGTCGCTTAAACCTAGCATTGGTAGACCCAGAAACTAAATCTAGGCCCGAACCAACACTTCGCCTAAACCTAGCATTGGTTGACCCAGTAACTAAATCTAACCTCGGACCAAGACGTCGCCTAAACCTAGCATTGGTAGACCCAGGAACTAAATCTAGGCCCGAACCAACACTTTGCCTAAACCTAGTATTGGTAGACCAAGGAACTAAATCTAGCCTGGAACCAAGATGTCGCCTAGCCTCGAACCAACACTTCGCCTAAACCTAGCATTGGTAGACCCAGGAAATAAATCAAGGCCCGAACCAACACTTCGCCTAAACCTAGCACTGGTAGACCCAGGAACTAAATCTAGGCCCGAACCAACACAGTAATTCAGCTCCAAGCTAAACGTATTCTACCCGCAAATGAAGAATAACTTAACTGCGATCAAGGCACAACTTATACCACAACCCAAGGGTAACCCAATTATAACCGAGAGACAACATAACTGCAGATTAAAACCAAAAATTTGAAGAATAACCCAACTATAACCTTCAAGCAACGTAACCATAACGTAACCACAACCTAGGAGTAACCTGACGGTAACTTAACCAGAACTGGAGCAAAAACTGGTTGCAGTCAATTTGAAACGTAATTATAGCTTACTTGCAGTGTATTCCATATGTTTTCTTAACCTTAATAGCACTTTATTAGGTTTAATTAACATAAAAGCCTGAGCCATTCTCTTGTCTGAAAGATGGGATCTAAGCGGATGTGAGAGGATTTAAGCTCAAGTTAGATTAACATTTAAAGCTCATTAATTACAGTATTTTAGCCTTATTAGTGTTCTTTTAAGAGTTAATTGATTAATATTAGCATTAGCATGCTAGCAGTAATGGACTGGCACCAGAAACAGAATATCTATACGATATAGATCCGCAAACAAGCGCCACAGCAACAAAAATACACCCTTTTTCCACCAAAAAACAGGCCAAAAACACACATTGGCTGAGCTGAATTGCATATGCAAATTACTGCTGTAAAAATCGGTTTAAAAAGGCTAAAAAAAAGCTACTTATGCTTCATAAAAACTTAAGAAAACTTGCAGATATACTTTATGGACCGGGAGGATTCCAAAAGGATAGTCATCTCAAAATTATTTTTTTACTCACCGTCGTATAGTCAGGTAGGCCGAAACACAAAACCAGGGATTAATTTCCATTCATCTTCAGAAGTTATCGCATCCAGCGGTTATCCTTGTGTGAGGGTGATGTCTGTTTGCGTTGCCATAACTTTTAGGAGGGAGGTCTGGTAGAAGCTTGATGCTTGACATCCGCCAGTCACGACCTTCGACCTTTCGCCGTCCGTTGCCTTTTTTGGCGCTTATGTGGAAAATTCAGTCCTAAATTATGCTATTTTAGACTCGGTTATTATATTAAGGCCTCTAAATAATCTCAATGGCTACATAACCTTTTAACTCCACTATCTAAACATTCAAATTACAGATTGACCTTTGACCTTACGTGGTTGTTTTAGGCCATTTAGGGCGGCATTTCAGTCCTTATTTCTGTTATTAGACATCTAACTTTGACTTTTACATTGCTCTTTCTAATTTACTTCAACCTACACTGGTACTGCTTTATTGTTCAATGCAAGTAATAGCATTTAATGTTTTTAAAACTCGTTTTAAAGGACAAATTCGTTCAAAACTCAAACCAGGCCCCAACTACACGATTGTGGGCCTGACCAAACTCGATTAGCAATTGGCTATGAGACACTCGCCTGGAAATGATCAACCAAGGCGGGCCGCCTCAGAGGAGGGTGTCTAGTGTTTAAAGTGCCGAAACACCCGATGAATCTGAGGTCCACTACTGATGAAGTGTCTTAAACATTTCCCTCTCGTAACCATACTTTGAGGGAGTAGAGAAAGTATGGCAAGAGTTGCCTCTTTGAAGAAATATTATACACATCTTCTACTTGATCTATCACCACTCAAACCAACACTCAACCTAAACCTACCGTTGGTAGACCTAAGGACTAAATCTAGCCCCGAACCAACACTTAAACCTAAACCTACCGTCGGTAGACCTAAGGACTAAATCTAGGCCCGAGCCAACACTTAACCTAAACCTACCGTTCGTAGCCCTATGGACTTGAACCCTAGTCTTCCCAACACAACGGAACTACAAGCTAAGAGTTACCTGACGTTAACTTGACCACAATTTGAGCAAAGGCTGGTCGCAGTCAATTTTGAAACCTTAAACAGCACTCGCTGACGGAATGCAATGCCCGATCAGGATTATCGGGCAGTGACTTTCGGGTTACTGCCTGATTCGCTGGTCTGGAGTAAGTTTAGTCAAAAACTTTGCGTTCCCAGAGCCGATTGATGTTCAGATCGAACTTCGAACCAACCTTCGCACTAAATCTAACCGAAACCGAATCCCTGGTCTTCCACATTCTTAGCCCCATGCCTACTAAGGCTATTCTCCTGGAATGGGAGATAGATAAAGGCTTCCTTGGTATAGTCAGACATGCGTCGGCCCGTGCACTATCCTCAGTCTCCCTACTTCAAACTTTCCTAGACGGGTGCTAGGTTGGGGGGAGCTGTTGTAATTTTTCTAACCTAACCCTAACCCTAACCCTAACCCTAACCCCTAGGACTCTTACCCCTAGGACTCTTACCCCTAGGACTCTTACCCCTAGGACTCTTACCCCTAGGACTCTTACCCCTAGGACTCTTACCCCTAGGACTCTTACCCCT
This sequence comes from Garra rufa, assembly GCF_049309525.1. NCBI lineage: Eukaryota > Metazoa > Chordata > Actinopteri > Cypriniformes > Cyprinidae > Garra > Garra rufa. The sequence goes on along the minus strand of NC_133371.1, from coordinate 49,741,638 downwards.
AGGACTCTTACCCCTAGGACTCTTACCCCTAGGACTCTTACCCCTAGGACTCTTACCCCTAGGACTCTTACCCCTAGGACTCTTACCCCTAGGACTCTTACCCCTAGGACTCTTACCCCTAGGACTCTTACCCCTAGGACTCTTACCCCTAGGACTCTTACCCCTAGGACTCTTACCCCTAGGACTCTTACCCCTAGGACTCTTACCCCTAGGACTCTTACCCCTAGGACTCTTACCCCTAGGACTCTTACCCCTAGGACTCTTACCCCTAGGACTCTTACCCCTAGGACTCTTACCCCTAGGACTCTTACCCCTAGGACTCTTACCCCTAGGACTCTTACCCCTAGGACTCTTACCCCTAGGACTCTTACCCCTAGGACTCTTACCCCTAGGACTCTTACCCCTAGGACTCTTACCCCTAGGACTCTTACCCCTAGGACTCTTACCCCTAGGACTCTTACCCCTAGGACTCTTACCCCTAGGACTCTTACCCCTAGGACTCTTACCCCTAGGACTCTTACCCCTAGGACTCTTACCCCTAGGACTCTTACCCCTAGGACTCTTACCCCTAGGACTCTTACCCCTAGGACTCTTACCCCTAGGACTCTTACCCCTAGGACTCTTACCCCAAAAAAAATTATACTTAACAAAAAACAAACATCAAAATTTACATAATTTTTATTATTAGTTAAAGATACATCATAAAACAATACCAGTAGAATCTTCAACACAACCACGGCTATCTAAAATGACTAACACACCAAAATAATCAAACACAATATGTAACAAAAAGTAATCAACACAGTAAGTAACAAGGTAGTAGGCTAGGTAGTAAGCTTCATCCTTGCACAAAGAATGATTGTGAGATGTGTACATCTTCTACCATGGAAGAATCGGACGAGAGCTGGGTTGAGTGCTGGAATGTCCAGGAGCAGTCAGTGGTGGAATAAGCCAAATGGGGAGACAATAAACAAAACACCCAAGTTGGAGTTAACAGAGGTTAGTGCAAAGGCACACTTGGCAGACCGGCAAAGCTGATCAAGCTTACGTTGCTACACTTAGAGTTCTTACTTATCTGCCAGACACCACGTAGAGCTGGGATGCATTGTAAGTGAGCATCTAAAGAGTCAACAGATTTGGACAACCGTGGCATTCTTCTTGATAAGAGACCCTGGAGAACCATCTGTGTGGACTGCCTCTGGCATGACATACATAAAACCAAAAACATACAAAAGCAGGAACACAATGAACACAAATGACTCATATGCATAAATAAGTGTAAAAATATACAGCTCACACAAAAAACAACCTTGTTACAAATACAAAATAGCCATAACTATTCAGTGTCAAAAAGCCAAAAAAATAAATGTAGATACAAGGTAAGAACATGCAATCAACAAAGATGGCTTAAGGCACAGAGACATTAAACACATATACAATGCCAGAAGACAAGTGACAAATTCAAATTACATAGAACATCAACACTAAAAAAAAGGAACAAAATAACAGACAAAACTTTGTAATTTGCAACTAAACGCAGCACAACTAAAACAGTTAAAAATTATAACAATAAAAAGGACTCAACAAGAAAGTGAAATAAGATAGGCATAAATACAAATTGTATGAAGACACATGCCTACAAAAGTCCAAAGCAGAAATGGAGGGCTCAACAGCATTGAAGCATATATTATAGATTATGCATGAATACACATAGGAGTTATAAACCTGAACTCAAGCAGAATGAAGAGCACAACGGTCTTCAGACATTAAATCTCCAAACAAAGAGGGTTTCACACGACAGGCTAACATTTCTGAATTACTGCTAATGCTGTAAAGAAACAAGTCATCACTTGTAGAGTTTAAAATGGTTTACAGCATTGCAGTATGAATGAAATTAAAGAAGCAACTCTCCTAGATCTTTCTTAGAAAGTTGTACTAAAAAGAAATTACATCATTCACATCAAAGTAAACACTGATTCTAACAGAATCTGGGAATCAACGGCAACATAAGACACCATGTAAAATAAAAAATAAAAACCTAATACAGAAGTATAAAGAAAATACAAGTACTGCAAAAAGGTAATTAACTGACAGCATTAAAAAAAGTAAGCAGATTACAATATAAAAGTGTGCATAATGACTAAGAAAAGATTGGATTTAACTTAATTCAGATTCATAGCTTTATACCGAGAAGGGAATATATGAAGCACACAAACAGGAAAATTTAACAGCACATTACATCACATAGATCAACAAACTAAGTCATAACATTTAAGACTGACTAAATCAAAGAAAATAAAAAATACAAACTGTGAGAAAGGAACAAGAACAGCACAAAATTAGGAAGAGCCTTTGTTTTTCAACCCAATTCCTTTACAATTTTTAACACCTTAAATGTTGAGCTAATTTTTCATTGAAAGTACTGTATTAAATGATCAACCAACTATACAGCTTTGTACACATGGCTAAACATCTCTGCTCCCTTACTAATCAGCAAGTACAGGGCACCCCTATCTATACTAAACTGACTTCTGGTGACTGTTGCTGCCCTCTGTCTTGATCCTCAATTATTATACCTAACATTGGTTGATCAAACCACCACAAAGCTTTTGATGAAAGAAGCTTAACCCACCAAAGTTATCAACAGGCAAAATGGTAAACAGCATTTCTAGTTCTATTTCCATTAAGTAACTTCATTTAAAAAGTGGTCTTCACATTTTCAAAGGCTTGGAGTATTTTAGTATTTACCTGAATAAGCCTCACGCCATCAAGGTACAGGATAACAGACATCCAACTCCAAGATCCCAGTTCACCTGAAGAAAACATAGTAAAGGTAACATTAATCTTCAGACAGCTGTAAAACAAAAGGTGTGGGAGATGATGCAGAACAACAAGGACCTCAGACCCTCATTTTCAAAGGTGCTTCACAACACTGAAACATACTGGGCTCAAACCTTTGAACCACTTGATTACGGTTTATCCAAAGCACCCATAGCCAACCATCCCAGTAAGCACAGTTGGGCAAAGTTACTATTAGAAGTAACGCACTACAATATTGCATTCTATCTGATATCTGAGCAGGTGTTGATTCTCCTGAATAGAATGTTTTTCACAAAAATGTCTTTAATACCAGATTTCAGGGATTGTCGACCGTTTGAGAAAGTTTTAAAGGGATGGCTCGGAGCAGATTTGACTACATTGCTAAGCACTCCGAAGCCCATCTAAATGCCCCATCCAAAGTTTTTTTTTACCTTAGTCGAACATTGACGGAGATATTCGAGCTTGTCGAATGGCTTGCTACAGCCGTACATGGTACATGTGATGTATCTCGTAAATTGCACCACTAAACGTGCAAGAAATCTTACCAAACTTCTACAGTAGTGTAAATAGGGGATGTACTCACAACACGCTGCATTGGAAAATTGGTAAGTCCACCATGAGTGTTTTAAAAACAACTATTACCCGATCCCTACTAGTCTACTAGGCTACTAGCCTACTAGTCTCAAAAACTACAAATGGCGACACGTCGACGTCACTTCCCTGGTTTGGGAAAAGCATGTAAAAGTCCACCTACTACGTTGACATGCACATAAATATACAATAAACCTGCACAAGCTTTGTCTGGGTTCATTTCTGAATGTTACTCACTTATCTCCAACAATTTGAAATTACAAGTAACTATTAATCCTCCGGCTCACAGATCATTATTAAATAAAATAAGAATCAAGTTCCTTCAGAATGTGCCAGAATTTAGTCTTACCTAAAAAAGGACAAAAAAAATTATACCCTAGTGATAAACTAAAACACAGTCATTGAAACATACATTTACAATACATGCTGAATCCTCTCCTCTGAAGCAGTTTCTCTTGATACAGCTCTTAACACCCGAGTCACACACTCAAACTGCACACGCAGACTAAAACTAAGTAGGTTCAGGTGTATTTGATTACAGCGCACACCAGATCCCAGTTGCCTGATAGTAAATTGTCACCACCTGCCACCAATCACCATGCTTCCTATATCTGGGCACTCCCCCTGCTAACAGACTCGCTGTGTTCGAAACCGCATACTTCCATTCTATATAGTAGGCAAAAAGCAGTAGGCGAGTGAATAACTATGTTTGAATTCTCAGTATTCATAAAAGAGTAGGCGAGAATTAGTAGGCGAGTGCACTAATTGTCGCGAGATTCGGGCTTACGTCTACTAAAGTGCGTTCGAATATGCCTACTTACCTACTATATAGTAAGAAAAAAAAAAAAAGAAAAAAAGAAAAAAAAAAAAGAAAAAAAAAAGTACGTGAAGAAAGAAGTACGTTCGAAACCTCAGTATTCATAATAGAGTAGGCGAGAAATCCCTGGATGTCCTACTGCTTCAGCTCAGATTCTGAAGTCTTCATCGATCCCTGCTGAAAAAACCAGCTAATACCAGCCTAGGCTGGTTGGCTGGTCATAGCTGGTTTAAGCTGGAAGTAGCTGGTTTAAGCTGGTCTCCCAGCCTGGCCAGGCTGGTTTTAGCTGGTGGTTTCCCAGCCTGACCAGCTAAGACCAACCTGGAAAAGTGGCCAAAACCCCTCTAAAACCAGCCTGCCTTCTTGACTCTTTTCAATCCCAGGAGGCCACAGGAGGCCAAAACGTCATCATCGAACGTGATTGAGAACCGCGACGAGGGTGTTTACAAATGTATTACAAACCAAAACACGGTTCCCTGTCTTAAAGTCATATTTGTTGAGCTACTGTAGCGTAAACTGCTGATTTGCATAAGGTGTCAAGACATTAGACAGTAACGTTACAGTATATTTGTGATTTTGCTGTAAAACACGTTTTAATACGTATAGCTACCATATACATCTTAAAGATGATTGATTACTAAATGTCTATTTAATAACTGACAGGAAAATGTTCTAAGAGAATTAAATGAGCACATCACAACACCAAACAGACATCTAAATGAGTGGTGGACGTTATATGAGTTTATGTAGAATTCTCTGTTGTCAACACTGCTTTAGATTAATGTTATATAAATAAACACATGTAAATATAGTAACTAAACATAAGTTATCTATTTCATTTGTCTATTAGTACTGTTGATAAATTCAGGAGCATTTGTATTGGATAAAAAGCCAAGTAACACAACAGCTACCTCATAAATGTAGGGTTGAGCACACGAAGAATGAATGATAAAGCAGTGCTGCCATCAAAGGCGATACAGACATCTATTTAAACCTTAAGTTGTAGTTTATTAATAATATTTAATAAAAAAAAAATAAAAATAACTTTAAGCAGAGCTATTACAGCACTTTTCTGATTCTTGATTTCTGTGCCATTGTTGCAGATCTTTTGTGGTGGAGTGGGACCTGAAATGAAATATGAAATATGATTAATTATAGGTCAGCATGTACCATTAATATTGATCAGTGCATTCTGAGGTAATCTTAATTTCTAAGTAGTAATACTTACATTTAAGTGTAAAATCAACTGTCTTCTCCTAACACAAGATCTTCGAGCAGCTGATCTACGTCTCCTTTGTGCAGATATTGCAAACATGGAGGAAAATGTACTAGGAAGGGTCGTTGTGTTACTGATGCTATGAGTTGTTTGAGCATCTGTTGTGCTTATTTTCTTTTTATTATTAATACTACCTAACTTACAATTACAAGCTCGGGCAAAGGTGGTATTTATCTTTAACAATGAACAATCATAATGAGAAAAACTAAAAACATAACTATTAGGCTTGCTTGCATCATAGTATGCAATTGTATGCAGGGAAATATGATTAAATATCTCTGAATAATTAAAAATATTCACATCATAGTTTATCAAAAAGAAGAATGTTGTTTACAAGCAAGACACTTAAAAGAAATTCACTCATACAATCAGATAAAGGTATGTTAAAATGTTAAACACAACACAATTCACATTTTCAATTTAATGAACAAATAAAATAAAAACTATATAGTTTGAGTATCATTAAGTGTTAAGCCTGTTTACTTTATCCACCTAAAATGGCTAGTATTTCAATATCCCTTACAATTTCTACAACATTTGCAAATAGAAACACTACAGCAGGGGTTTGGGTTATATTCTTGCAATCACAATTAGCACAAAAGACATGAATACAAAACTACTGCAATTTAGATAAATACATAAAAACAAACAAAAAAAAAGCAAGGAGGAGTGAAAACAAAATGCATAAACACAAGTAGCAAAAACAGTACAAATTTACTTCCAAATGTTATACTACCACATTTAAAATCAACTTACACAAAATAAAGGTCTTGAATAAGTATGAAGTACAAAGAGACAAAAGATAGAAACAGTGGTGTTCATTTACACCGTGCCACACAGACCATTTGTCTTGTTGGTCCAGTGTGTAACGTTAACTTTAACTCAGGCAACTCAGAGAGATGTGCTCAAATTCTCGAAACTGTCGCGTCTATTCAAAAAGAAAGAATTCTCCCATAAGAAAGATGTGATGGCGGGAGAAACGAAGCTTTTTAAAAGATTCAAATCGATTAAACGAATCGTTTCGCAAATTGATTCACTGCTTCCAAACGTTCGTGACCCAGTGACACCTGCTGGTCAAAACAGGGCCAGCGTCAATGTTTGGAAAGCGACCAGCACCAACTGTAATAACATTTTAAAAAAAAATTGATTTATTCATATTGAATATTGTGCATATTTCAGAACAGCCTTTAATTACAGCAGCTTCTCTTATAAAGCTATAACAGATTTGCATGTGTTTTTTTTTTTTTTTTTTTTTTAAATGTTGTACTAAATGTGTTTATTCTTATGTTTAGACATTGAAATGTTTCCACTGTTGTAGTTTTTCCTTCTCTGAAGAATCCAATGTAAGTAAACTATTTAAATTAATGTTCCATATACACTACTGTCAGGGTTGCGTGCTGGACTGACGAGACGGGACACGAGATAACAAAAGTGATATTTAAATGTAAATCTTCAAGTGTGACAAGCAGAACAGGCAGGAACATCCACACACGTAAAACATCTAAATAATGTAAAGACCGACAGAGTGCTAAGGACAGAGACAGACTTATAAATGGTGATAATAGGTAAAACACAGGTGACACAGATGACTAATAATTACACACAGGTGACGGGGATGAGGGCAAACGAGGGCACAACCAAATAGTGACAAAATGACAGGGGGAGACCAGATGAACAGACAGGACTGTGACAACTACCAGTCAAATGTTTTTGGACAGTAAGATTTGTGTTTTATGAAGAATTATTTTCTGCTCACTAAGCCTGCAATTATTTGATCCAAAATACAGCAAAAGCAGTAACATTGTGAAATATTTTTACTATTTAAAATAACTGCTTTCTATTTAAATACAATTTAAAATGCAATTTTCCTGTAAAATGTTTCATCTTCTGCTTCTTATCACAGAGGAAGGAGTGAATGAAGGAAGTACACTACTGGATGACACCAGCGTTGCTGCACTAATTCCAAGAACTCCTCACAAGTTTGTAACATTTTCAACGGGGAGGCAATGGAACAGAAGACCTGACTACAAGCAGTGGACCTGTGTGTTTTAAACATTTCTACATGTATGATATCAACTACCCAAAGACATCTGCACCCATTTGCAGAACACAGTCTTTTGACACAGTTTTAAAACCTCTTCATTAAAAATGTTGTATTTAGTGATCACTAAAAACGTTTTAGTCCAGCAGCTTTAAGCATTTTTATTATTATTTTATTGTTACTTGTTTATTAGGGCCCGAGCACTACAGTGCGAGGACCCTATTGGAATTGCTCCGTTTATTATTATTCTTCTTCTTCTTCTCCAAAATGAAAAGTCTTTTTGAGGGCCTAAACATGCCCGAAAACTCACGAAACTTTGCACACGCATCAGACCTGGCGAAAATTTACATCTGATATGGTTTTCAGAAGTGGGTGTGCCAAAATGGCTCGATAGCGCCACCTATAAAATTTCAACGGAGTGCGCCTCGAGCTGCGTTTCACGTACATGTACGAAACTCGGTACACATATGTAACACACCAGTTCCTACAAAAAAGTCTCCTGGTGCAACATCCAAAACCCAACAGGAAGTCCGTTATATTGAATTTCCTGTACGATTTTTGTGCAGTTTTTGCCATTTTCAGGCCTCGTACTTTAACGAACTCCTCCTACAGTTTTTATCCGATCATCTTCAAATTTGCTGAGTGTCATCATAAGGCCTTTGCGATGTTAAATTGCGAAGCTTTAGAGTTTTCGTCGAAGGGCGTGTCCGTGGCAGCCGGACAAACTTTGATGTTTCGCCATGAAAAAGGAAGTTGCTGTAACTCAGGCATACGATGTCCGATCTGCCTCAAACTTCACATGTTTGATAATAGTCCGGTCCTGAACACAGGTCAATGCCCATATTCAGTTATAGTCATAGCGCCACCTGCTGACAACAGGAAGTGACATGTTTAACACTATTACGGACTCCTAGCAACATTTTGAAAAGCGTTAACAAGTCTTAAATAGGCTAGCAACATGCTACAAACATGCTAAAACATGCTAGCAACACTTAGCTATGAGCTAAAGCATGCTATTAATACAAATACAAAAGGAAATTGCTGTAACTCATGTATATAATGTTGAATCTGACCCAAACTTAATATTCAACATGCTACAAAAATAATAAAGCATACTAGCAACACTTAGCTAATATGCTAAAGCATGCTAATAATACAATGAAACAGGAAGTTACTGTAACTCAGGCATACAATGTCCAATCAGCCCCAAACTTAACATGTTTAATAAAAGTCCTGGCCTAAACACACGCCCATGCCCATATTCAGTTATAGTCATAGCGCCTCCAGCTGGTAACAGGAAGCCACATGTTTAATACTGTTGTGGATGCCTAGCAACATTTAAAAAATATCAACAACTGTTCAAAACGGTAGCAACATGCTAGAAACATGCTATAACATGTTAGCAACATTTAGCTAAGTGCAAAAGCATACTCTTAATGCAGTGAAACAGGAAGTTACTGTAACTCAGGCATGCAATGTCCAATCAGCCCCAAACTTCACATGTTTGATAACAGTCCTGACCTGAAGATATCTAAATGCCAATATTCAGTTATAGTCATAGCGCCACCTACTGTCAACAGGAAGTGACATGTTTAACACTGTGACACACTATTAGCAACACACTAAAAAAGCCATTGAGTGCTAAACTAATTTAAAACGTACTCAAACATGCTAGCAACACTTACTTAGTGCTAAAGCATGTTGTTAAAGACATAAAACAGGAAGTTACTGTAACTCAGGCATGCAATGTCCAATCAGCCCCAAACTTCACATGTTTGATAAGACTCCTGGCCTGAAGATATATACATGCCCATATTCAGTTATAGTCACAGCGCCACCTGCTGACAACAGGAAGTGACGTTTAATGGTGTTACGGACTCCTAGCAACATATTAAAAAGCGTTAGCAAGTTTTAAATAGGCTAGCATCATGCTAGAATCATGTTAAAACATGCTAGCAACACTTAGCTAAGAGCTAAAGCATGATATTAATACAAAGAAAAATAAGTGTAACTCATGCATACAATGTCCAATCTGACCCAAGCTTAATATGTTTGATAAGAGTCCTGGTCTGAACACAAGCCCATGCCCATATTCAGTTATAGTCATAGTGCCACCTGCTGGCAACAGGAAGTCACATGTTAAATACAGTTGTGGAAGCGACAGCAACATTTTAAAAATATCAACAGGTGTTAAATAGGGTAGCAATATGCTAGAAACATGTTAGCAACATTTAGCTAAGTGCTAAAGCATACTCTTAATGCAATGAAACAGGAAGTTACTGTAACTCAGGCATGCAATGTCCAATCAGCCCCAAACTTAATATGTTTGATAAGAGTCCTGGCCTGAATACATTTACATGCCAATATTTAGTTATAGTCATAGCGCCACCAGCTGGCAACAGCAAATTACTTGTTTTACACTAACTTAAGCATGCAATATACAATTTGCACCAGACTTGACATGTTTGCCAATAGTCCTGGCCTGAAGACATCTCAAAGCCAATATTTCGTAATAGCGCCACCTGTTGGCAGCAGGATATGTCATGACTTACACTCAAGCATGCCATGTTCAATCTTCACCAAACTTCATATGTTTGATAAAAGCGCTGGCCTGAAGACATCTGCATGCCAATATTCAGTTATAGGCATAGCTATAGGCATAGCGCCACCAGCTGGCAGCAGGAAGATTGGCACATATCAATGACTTTGACATATTCCTCCTACATTTACTGTGTTAATAGCATAGTGCCCACCATTCGCCACCGATCGGCGGTGAGCCCGAGTGCGAGGGCCCTACCATCGCTGCTTGCAGCTTTAATTAAGTTTTGTTTTTCTTTTATTGATAAAGGTCTATGTTTGTCTTATTTGTGTACTGTATGTGCACATTTGTGTATGTTTTGATATAAGTGAATCTGAATTGATACACATTTGTGATCCTGGACCACAAAACCAATCGTAAATAGCATGGCAAAAATACATTGTATGGGTCAAAATAATTTTATTCAGAGTCAAATTATATTATGTAGAGTCACATTTGTTGGTTTTGAATTCAGTGTACAAATTGAAAAATGTCAGTTTTATGTGCACATGTGTGTTTTGAATGTTATATTTTTACACATTCTTGTACACTTATTTTATGAATTTGCTGTACTTATTAAAACTTTTACGTTTCAAAACATATTTCTTAAAAAAAAAAGTATTGTTTTGCATATTTAAACAATGTGTATCTGAAAAACAAAGTAGTGTTATAGTGTAGTTTTATTAACTAATTTTATAAGAAAATTCTGATGTAAATGAATAGAAATAATTCATTGGGTTAAAATAACCCACAGATGGGAAGGTGCTATACCAACCCATAGTTGGGTTACTCGTTGGGTTATTTTTAACCCAACATTTTTAGTGTGTACCCTTACTTAAGTAAAAGTTAGTTTAATGCAGTAATTTGAGCAGTTTTTCAGTAAAAGTATTTTAATATTATTTTTCTATTTTTACCCAAAATGAGCCAATGACAGCATCATGGAGCATTAAACACTTGTGAAGTTCATTTCACAAGTGAGATAGCTGTTGAAAGGACCTAATAGACTACGTACACAATGTAATGTTACATGTCTTTATCAACAGTTTACATTCACTTAAAACCTAACCAACTGAGTTTACGAGGATATCTCGACACTCTGTATTAGTCCTTTCAAATCCAAAAAGTCATGGAAGAGGACTCTGTTCAGTATCTCACAACACGAGTCTAGACTTTAATGGTTTCAAATTTGTTTGTGTTTGAATGGTTTAAAGTCTCAGAGGAGGAACAGAATTGTGATGGCACCTTTTCTAAACCAAAACCAAAATGAACAAAGAAAACTGGCTAGGTACAAGACAAAAGGCATGAAGGAAGAGGAATAAGACAAAATGTTTAGAAAGTGGTCAAAAAAACCCAAGTAACCATTATAAGCCGACAAATACACATAGCACAGATGGCACAAGGGTAAATTTAGAAAGAAAAAAAAATTCACAAATTAAAACACAAGACAAAAGTATCTTTGAAACATAGAACAAGGCATCAGTGTATAAAAATCAGCATAAAATGAATGGGGGGGGGGGGATAAATGCAAGTGTGCCAAAACAAATGAGCTGCCATCATAGAACAGGACAGCAGGAACACATCCAACTTGAGACCCCGCAAATGTTAAGGTGAAGGTCAAGTTAGTCACCAACTATATGAAATTCTAAAGTATTTTTGCACAATACACTTTGTAATATTACAGAAAGAAAACAGGTCATCCAACCCTTCCCAGTTTCTGGTGAGAGATCTAAAAGACCTCTTGGAGGAAGTTGGAGAAACAGAACAAAGTGATACTTTCTCTGCTCTATGGTCAAATCCTGGTTACAGCACATGAAACTGGAGCAATGTATGTGACAAACAGGAATATGCTGAACGTACATCAAGAGTACGCAAGAAAAAAAAGTGCAATATAAGAGTTTTCTATTCAGCCTTTGTACAGGTACATTCAAATATTAAAGTTTGATCATAACAGGCTGAGACTTTATCAATGCTAATGCTATAAAAGAGCACAAGCTACAGACCAAGACCACAAGCTAAAAAATAAAAAATTTTACAGCACAAGATAAAGCAATATAACTGCAATTAGATCATCCGAACTCTCCTAGTCCCATTACCAAAGCAAATGCTTCAGTGTTCAGAGTATGGTTTAAGAGTTTTAAAGATCAAATTCTTGATACAAAAGCATAAGAGTACAGGAACAGAAGTGAATCACTAGTCAAGTAAACTTAGTTTAGACAAAGCATCTCTACAAAATCAACTTTAAAGCATTATAGTTCAAATTGCCAAACGGCTATAAACAAATGGTGTACGGCATGTACAGGACACACACACACACACACACACACACACACACACACACACACGCACGCACGCACGCACGCACGCACACACACACACACACGCACGCACGCACGCACGCACACACGCACGCACGCACACACGCACGCACGCACACACACACACAACTGTTGATTATCCAACATTGATCTTTCTAATAATAAATCAGCATATTAGAATGATTTCTGAAGGATCATGTGACACTTAAGACTGGAGTAACAGCTGATAAAAATGCAGCTTTTCATCACAGGAATAAATTCTATTTTAAAGTATGTTAAAAGAAAAAACGTTTTATATTGTAAAAACATTTTGCAATATTAGTTTTTTTTCTGTATTTTTAATCAAATAAATGCAGCCTTGATGAGCATAAGAGACTTCTTTAAAGACTATTACAAGTCTTACTGACCCCAAACTTTTAAACGGTATATAAAAAAAAATATACATAAATAAAATAACATAAAGGAAAAAACATGTAACATGGGCAGCACTAACGCATTTAATTTGTCTGCTACTTTTTGCCAGCCCTCTCTCCTGGCTTTTGCAGACTTTGAGGTGTTTCCTGTCGTTTTAATTAAAGACTCAAATTCGGCATAACCTTCCATTAAAAGCTCTTGTTCTGCTTGGGAGAAAAACTGGGCACGTTCTTTGGCCATGCTGAACAGCCAATAACAGCGTTGCTAATCATCGTTTCTACTATCGATACATATCCGCTTTTAAACCAACGCATGAACGCGCAATTATCTCAGATAACTCAATCCAGCGATACTAATCATAAACAACAGGTGTGTTCCAAGAACCCAATCAGCCGGATCATGATTAGCACGATGATATCATCTTGGATGTCTCATTTGATCTCGGATGTTTTAAGCAACGTACGAAGAACGAGCCCCTGGTCTGCATCCTTGCTCAGTAGACCATTACTAAAGACAGAGCTTCTGCATCGGTGCTTTTGCGGCTATCGCATGGGTGTTCAAGACAGGTCTGCACTCCAAACACACAAATCTGTACGCTCTATAAATACAAACTATAAATAAGGAGTACACCACTTAATGGCAAGCATCACAAAATAACTCAATGTACAACAGACATATAGAGAGCTATTAAACAAACTTGAACCTACTGGTGACAAAAATAAATAAAGTGACATTTACGAACGGTTATCAGTGCGTCCATGGATTCATCGGGGACTTAAACATTGAAACCGATAATGACATTTAAACTTTCTGCACATAATGAATCTTAAACTCTACTGATAAACTAAAACGTATGTATAGAAAATACATATGCACAAAAAAGCACTGCTTCATGAAGCTTCGAAACGTTTGTGAATCAATTGTTTCGAAACAGTTGTTCAGAGCATGTATCAAACTGTCAAAGTCACATGATTTCAGTAAACGAGGCTTCATTACGTCATAACTGTTTTGAAGTTTCAATGGATTGCTATTGTTGGGCGATCTGTGTGAACCCGTGAATCATGCGAGTTCATCGAGATCAGCCCCCAGTGGCGAACTATTGAACCGGCGTCAATGGTTTTTACCTGATCTCGGATCAGTTTCAATTGTAGACATTTAAACAAGACATTGTACATGTAATTAAAATGATTAGAAGTAGCTAATAATCTCTTACTGGCCTTTACATGCAAGCTCGCCATAAAACAAACAAAACAAGTCCTGCAAACTAATATAAAATATTTTTTAAAACATTATATAAACACTTCGTATTTAATGGTATATTATTATTTTCTTTATTGTATGTAATGCACTATACTTTCAACAAAACATTTGCAATGCAATGATATCACTGAATTCATTGATGAACTGCCTTTAACTGAAAATTGATTGTTTACAATAATGCGTTACTTACACACTATGGTGCTGTTTAAATTCTGTGCAGTTGCTTTGACACAATCTGTATTGTTAAAAGCGCTATATAAATAAAGGTGACTTGACTTGACTAAACAGGCGTGTTAATGAAACAATAACTTCTCAATACAAACTTCCTATTGGTTAGATATTTCAGCAAAATGACAAATAAACAGGCATAAGTATTTACAGAAAGGTAAAAGTACAAGGAAAAAGCAAAAAACATTAAAACTGATTTCTCACTCACTAGATTTTTCAGTCATCAGCAAGTTCTTCACCCTCCAACTTCCATCTCAGATCGACAATCGTTTGCCAGTTCAGCTACTCTGTATTTATACTCATGGGCACAACCATTTACAGGATTGCAAACAACCAAGAGTTTGCCTCACTAAATAAACAAACATCAATATTATAATTACATAAAATTATAATTATATTTTTGTACATACCCTTATAAAGAACGTTATAACAACATGTTTCACCATTGTAAAGGCATTTCATTCTAAAGCAAACAACCCTCTCCGTCCTCTGCATTTGGTTTCTCCCACCTCCCATGATGCACCACAGCAGTATATAAAAGTTTAGTTTTTTGTTGTTGTTTTTTATTACCTAAAAGTTCATTTCAGAGGTTTTGGTCTGCTTTTAGCAGCACAAAGCTCTAACTGTGCAATCGTGACTATATAAAAAAAATCACAAAGTTTAATAAGTTAAATAATCTAAAGACATTACAAGTACTGGGCTAAAACACACCACATGGCTATCAAGAAGGAAAATGTTTCTTGTGTTCAAATTAAACAGTTTTACAATTAATAAATAATTATGCGTTAAATAATATATTTTATTTAGTTTCATTAAGTTTATATTTTTGTACATATATTAATACCCCTAGGGTCTGTTATGTAGATGGCCTGTGTCTGTTTGTAAATGGTTTTGCACATGATATACGCTGTTATCTCCAGTAGATGGCAGTGATGCACTATATAGTATGCCATTTGCTGAATAAATAGAAAAATTACACTTCAGTAACTTTTGTCTGTTCTTTTTGCCTGTTTTCATCATGTTTAGCTGAGTTGATACTGTCTTTTTTTGTTGTTGTTGATTCAATTTTTTGAATTGCAGTAAAATAAGTTTAACTGAGACTGTGATGACTATAAAATATATACACAAATATATACATGTCTGGCTGTGAATATATGCCAGTTCGTTGTTGAACCAGAGCAGTCTCTCATGGGCAAAATCTCTGATCCAGCATTATGTTCCTCTACTTTCTGCATTTTCTCAGCTGAATGAAGTTAGTAGGACACCAACCTTGACTGTGAGCAATAAGGTCCGATCACCATTCCAGATCAATAACATCTTCAGTTGCATCAGCCTTGTTGAATTCTTGTTTGCGTATGTTACCACGATCTAACAGAGTTTGATTGTAAACTGCCATCACTAATCAAATACACAACAAATATTCATCGATCTTGTGATGCAGCTTCATATGTATTGCCAAAAACAAATTTTCCCTTAAAAGGGACAGTGATGTATCATCATCACCTACACAAAAAGTTATATCGTTACATTCAAATGCTCACCAGTGTGTTAGCATTGTGTGAGTTTAAAAGAACAGTTTAAAGGTACTAAACATCTCACTGCATTTGGCATTACTGCATCTACACTATAGTGGCAATGAAGTTTTATTAGTTTATGCTAACCAACAAGTACATGTTGCCATTTAAAACATACACAAGGGAAAGGGTATGCTATCCATCCTTTGAGCCATGAATGGAAACAACTCGAATATTTAGATTAGGGTTAGTGGATTAGATTTATAATCTAGTTTTATAAATATTAATAAATATTTCAGTGCTTTGGCAGAAGTAATAATTTTGTAATTCTAGGAAAGATTTCTCCAGACCATAATCCATAAACTCATGCTGTCTCTTGTGTGGATTAGGAACCACTGTTCAAACAACCAAACCAAAAAGTCCATTGTGACAACAATCCACAAGATGCCGCCAGATCACTACAAACGAAAGTGTCATTTCGTAAATGTCTATGGTAAAAGCTAAAGATATACAGTAGTCAAAAGTTGTCCTAAAACTAAAATAATAGCCGTTCTTGTCTCAGGACAACTTTTTTGAGCCACTTCAAATGTTGACTACTGTGTGTGTGTGTGTGTGTGTGTGTGTGTGTGTGTGTGTGTGTGTGTGTGTGTGTGTGTGTGTGTGTGTGTGTGTGTGTGTGTGTATGTGTGTATATATATATATATATATATATATATATATATATATATATATATATATAAACAGAATTCAGACTTAAAAATTAAAAACTAAAAATAAACAAAATATAAAAAATGACAAAATTATTATGTAAATTATTTCATCATGCATGCATATACATCAGTTACACAAGTGCTAGAAGATTGTGAATGTTTTGGTCAAAAATACTGTAATGAATCAGTTAGGGTTACTTTTATAACATTTAAAACATGTGACAACTTTACCTGATGTAACTTTTGTGCTGAGAACACATTTCAACAGAAATTGTTGCTCATGATCCACGATCACAGTCATAATGCTGAGAGCTACATTCAAAATACACATTAATGAACTTCTGAAATGAGAGTGTCTAGAGATGATTCTATGTTCTATGTCATAGGTATACTTCATTTTTATACTTAATTTTATTGACTGTTGTTCATGTTCTGTAATCTGAGCCTACAGGTATTTCAAATCTGAGTGAACCCAGTGCAAGCTGTGCAAATGACGAATATACAAACAAAACAAAACTATATGTTGACTATGTTCATGTATGAAACTAAACATTTACTGATATTTTTAAATAGCTGTTTATTAACACAGACAAAAATGATTGTATAGAACACAAATAAATGATTGTGGGTTAGATTGGTATTATAATCCTGATAACCCTTCTCATCACATTTCAGCATACATTTCTGGTGGTGGGGAGGGGGGCAGGTTACAAAAGATTTTACACTAAAACAAAGTTAAAGGAATAAATGTCCACAGGTTTGTGTGTGCTTGTGGGAGCCTCGTTGCTCTACCAGTGTAAGACTCGATTGGTTCAGCTCTGATTCACAGACGGCTTTATGAACAACAGCATGTCCTCATCTGCTGTCCTCAGCCTAAGCCCTCACCGGTACAATCCTTTGACTGTATTAAAATACTGTAACTCACTATCGAGCGACATCGCAATAAACTGATGAAAATGAATGTGTTACAAAACTGAATCTTTCATATGTGTGTGTTACAGCATTCTCAATGTGTATCGTCTGACGCTTCTGTTGTTCATGCTGCTTTACACCGTCCTGGAATAAGAATCTTTGGTTTCCACAAGAATAACAACTATAGCAATATAGCTGCAAGCAGCAATGCAGGGGCCAAGCACGACAGCGGCAGTTACAAGTCCATTCAGTAGGACAGCGTTATTTAATGTGACAAATGTAAAAATGACTGAGACGAGAAGGATTCAAAATTAAATAACTAAGACGATGAGACAGACTTCACAACAGGAAGACAGACAAAGTGCGTGAACGTTATCACAAAAAAATTGTTACTAAGCTGCGTGCTTGAACAGTTACAAGCAAAAGAAAAGCGAAGATTGGACTGTTTGGCGCAATAAAGTTTATATGACGAAACCTAATATTTGGTCTAGGGATGTCACAGACTCCCACGATACAAGAAGATTTGGAAAATGAACAAACACTGCGGGTGCTTGGCCCCTAAAAATAAAACGTACACACAATAACTTACTCAACAGGAACACAACAGCCTCTTGAAAGAGCATATTGATTGAAACAGCAACACAATCTATCAACTTCACTGAATCTTTTGTAATAAAACAAATCTGAACAGCAAGCAAACACAAAGATACTACCAGAAAATTCACTGCAGCACATGATAACGTGAGTCCAGCACCTTCAAACGGCTCATGCTCCTAGGTAGTGCTCACTCGCTCTTTCTAACAGTCGCTATCTCATCTGCTGTAGACTCTGTTCTGTCTCTGTCTCATGCTGAGGAGGGATATGTCCCCTCAATGAACAAGTGCAGAGAAGGAAAACAAGACATGATTATTATGTGGCTTTGGATGAAGAATTAGGGACTTAACATACTGTATAACAGCACTGATTGTTTTAAGGATCTCTTAAGGTGATTAAAAGGATTCTGTATGTGCTTTCTCATGTGTCTCATGTGTTGGAGAGACTCTCTGTCTCTTCAATCTTTTGCTCTGTCATTTCTTCAGTCATTTTTTAGGCATCTGTCTTTCTGTCCTGCTCTTAAAAATCAATAAATATAAGGAACGTTTGTCAAGTAGATATTACATTAGAGATGAAAAACATATCTTAACATCAAAAAGGTAAACGACATCAGGTTTATTATAAATATGATTGTGTCCTTCCAGTTGTGCTCGATTGTGCAGTACAAAAAGTGGAGTGCTTTTGAACCCAAATGGTTAGGGGTAAATCTTTGACTATGTATATTTAAGAGAATATGGCTCTGAGTGTGTGCCTTACTCTTGATTAAGGGAGGCATTCATCGCAAGGTTACGGTGTAGATTTGGATTTTGACTGTGTCTGTTGCGACTCCGAACAGAGGAGAAAGTAGTGTCACACCCTGGGACTTTGCACTTGTGAAGAAGGCGAAGGTGCACCGTTTTGTAATGAGCCCTGAATGTGCCTTTGTTGCTGTAAACTTTTTGACAGAGATGGCAGGTGATGGGCGTTGAGCCGTTCGTCTGCTGACTGAGGCAAGGTGGAGACGCGGACGCTCCGACGCTCAGCCCGTCGCAGCTCTCGTCACTGTCCTCTAGAGGGAGCCCTTCCTCGCTGCCCACGTCTGAGTCCCAGGACGAATGGGCGCTTCCTCTGGTGCTCAGGTCCAGTACCGCTTCATTTTCCAGAGTGCCCTCTGCTGGCTCAGACGCTCTCTCCAGCGATTTACTCATGGGGAAGACGAGGCCTGTACGGTGACTCTCTTTGAGGATGACAGACATCTGGCTGAGGGGCTCTTTGTAAGGAAGGTCTGGATGCTCTCTGCGGAGAGAAGATGTTCCTGAATGATCTTTGGTCAACAGCCTGTGGTGCAGATTCAGGTTTGCACTGTGTCTAGAGAATTGAAAGCAAAAATGTTTGAAAAGAAAACCAACATGCTTTTGTTTTTAACTTTTTGCATGTACAAAAGCAATCCTCAAACTCTTAGTTCTAATACAACAACACAAACACTGTCATGTGCTTTTAAATAACCCCCTGGTTTAACATATTCCCCCACACATTCATTTCCCTCAAGCTTAACTGTCTTACCTGTCTCTGCTGCGACGGGACGGAAAAGCAGCATTGCAGCCATCCACAGTGCACATGTGCATCTCCTTTAAGTGCACGTTTCGATAATGCATTTTGACACTGTATGGGTTTTTGAACATCTTACTGCATATCTCACATGGGTGCGCCTGCTCTTCTTTATCATCTGGACATATGGTCTCTGGGTCACTGCAGCCGTCTGCACAGTTTTCACTGCCGTGTGTGAAACGGGCCGGTCGGTGGCTGCAGGGCTGGTCTGGCCGCGAACTGCACGCCGGTTCTTCACATTTTGAGGACTCCCTTTCTTTCTCATCGTTCTGTTTAGCACAAAAGAGAGAAGGAGATGATGGCGAGACGATACGGCTGTCCTCCTGATTCAGTTTGTCCCATTCTGTGTCGTGTGAGTTGGGGCCTGTCCGAACGTCACAGTCCACAGGTTCGCGCCCCATGCCGCTGACGTCGCACTTTTCTGTGTCTGTATAGGGGCTGAGGGGCGGAGTCTCCTCCTCGGAAACGCCCTCCTGCACCAGCTCGTCCTTCTCGATTTTGATGGGCATGCTGGACTTTCTAGACTTCTTCTTGGGCACGGGGTCTGAGCCGGTCTGCATGTGACTGGTGCTGATGGGCACTGAGGAAGACAGAAGCGGGAGAGAGGGCAGGTTGCCCGGCGTATGAGCCAGCTCGGCTGGGGTCACCAGGCTCCGGTAAAAGGGAAGCACGGGCTGCACGGTCTTTAGATTGGGAAAGAGAATGCCGCTCTGGCTCATGCTGGATAAAGAGCCGTGAAGTTTGGGCTCTGAGTTGCGGATGATGAAACTTGAGATGGTCCTGCTCTCTGGGATGGCAGCAAAGTCTCTCTTCTCACCCTCGTCTTCGTCCTCCTGCCTCGGGCTCAGACCGCCCCGCAGGTCCTTGTCACGATTATTGCGGTTCATTGGCATGTGCAGTCGTGGGTTCGGATTAGCACTGTGCCTGTTCCGACTGCGTAAGGAGCTGAAGACCATGTTGCAGCCCTCGATGGTGCACTTGTGTTTGATCTTCAGATGAACGGCATTATAGTGTATCTTCAGCGTGCCTTTATCGTAGAAGGTCTTCTCGCAGGCGCTGCAGAACACACGGCCCTTCTTCAAGGATCCGCTCTTCTCTGCACACCGCAACTTGTTCTCAGGAGACATGTGTGTGATTTCAGACGTGATGGAGGGCGTGCAAGGCGTGGAGGGAGAGGAGTTTCCGCTCAAGTTAAACTCTTCCGACTCTATCTTTGGAGATTCGGGGTCCAACAGCACCTCAGCTCTCACGGACCCGGTGTCGAACGGAGCGGCGCCGTCAAGGCTCACATCTGATGTCTCGTGTCTCATCTGTGCCTCCTGGTGGCTAGAATCGGTACTGGAGCTCAACAGCGGTGCCGGAACTGAATTCAGCAGTTGTAGTGGCAGCATGAGGGCCATACTGTTCACTAGTGTTTCAAAATGGTGTCCGTTACTGCACCCGGGTGCTTCCGTTTTAGCCGGCAGTCGCACAGAACGCTGCGTACTGTTTTCGATGAAGCTGCGGATGTCAGAATTGGTCCTTGTGGTTGGCACTACGACGGCCTGTCCCTCCTTATCCTGCAGGGCCATGAGCTCCACGATGGACTTGGTCTCTCCGAAGCGCAGGAATTGCTGCAGCGTAACGATCTCTTCTTCAAAGGTCATTATGGCCCAGCGGTCCAGTACCTTGCCGGCCACATCCTAGACACACACACACAAGGAATATAATTTGCGTTATGAATTCTAAACTAACAAATGTTCTACATATGGGCCCTAAAATACTCCATAACTTGTGACAGATTGACAGTTACTAAATAACAAGTCATCCATACATCTAATGCATGTGGACTTGAGAGGTCTAATTACTGCAGCAGAGCGATTCATTCTGGAGCGTAATTTTTCTTCATTTAGATGATGCGGGTTTCCCTGTCGAAGTAGGAGGGGAGGGGAGAGATCAGAGGGGAGTCGGGCAAGTCTTTCAGTCCGCCTGTAATTACTCTTGAGTGCCAGCAGGCTTTGAAAGTCATGCAGCAGCTTCATGTTGTAACCAGAATAAATATTTCATCATACAGCATTCATCTGGAGGTCTGAAGAGGCTTTAACTTTACATTCTCCACTAGAGAAACTACCATGGATTTAATTCAAGCACCTGAATACTTGATAAGCAAATAGACCGAAGAAATCTCTGTGGCGTGCCACTGGATTTTTAAGAAAAAGTGTGACAAAACTGTAATTATCCATCTCCAATTGAAGTGTGTTTTTCTGCAAGTGGGTGTGAGTGAACGGATCAGATCGGCAGCAGCTCACCTGCAGGACGTAACCGCGGATGTAGTCCTGAAGAGTCCAGTCCAGTGCATTTAGGATCTGAATAACCTCCTCCTGCTTAAGGACGCTGAAAAGTCGGTCCAGCAGAATCTTGAGACGCACTGGAATCGCCTGCGTCCCGTAAAGCATCAGACTACAGATATCAAATACCACATTGGAGTGAACGATCTCCACCTGGCTTCCTTGGTACATGTGATGAACCTTCAGCTTACTCAGAGCTGCAATTCAGCAAAACAGACACCGGTTTACATGCAGAAATCATCTCTACACGCGTATGCTATAAGCATCTCTATATGTTTCATGAGAGCATTTCTGTCATTCACATCTGAATGTGTCTGAAACTCTTTTTTGTTGTTGTTGTTGTTTTTTTAAGGGGGGGCTTTATGTGTGCATTTTTGTACATTTTAGAAGAATTCTTCATCTTGCATAAGCATCGTAATAAAAGTATGCTTTTATATATTTGCTTTTGTGGATAAGAAATTACAGACAATATTGTTAATGATTACAATCTACAAACAAACAATTACATAAAAAAATCCTGGGACTCTAAACTGACCACCAATTTCTAAATGACCCCACATAGTTTTAATGTCAGTAGGGCAATATTAATATAGAATCATTTAGAATTAACAGATTTCTTTATTATTATTGTTATTATTTAAATATGCCAATTAAACAAATATTTAACAATAAGTACAAGTTAAGCTCAGTCATCAGCATTTGTGGCAAAATGTTGATTATCAACAAATAAAACATTTTTTCTGGCTTGTTCCTCATTTTCTTTAAAGAACACCACAAAAACGTTACAAGGAGGTATACACCATGGAAATTAATGTGTTTAAAGTTTTTGAGGCCTTTTAAGCAGAATTGTGATGCTTATAATTTTATAAAAGCAATCCGGACTTTTCAATTATTCTGTTAAAAATGTATTAATTGAGCTTTATGCATGACATTGTCACGGAAACCAGTTTGTAAAATTGGATATAAATCTACACATGAAATGTTGGTAAGCATTTTTCCTCACAATAAAATTATCTTAACATTCACATTGTTACTATAGTACTTAAACATTTACAAATTTGCCCCACTCATTTCTATTGTAAGTGCCTCAGTGGATTTTTCTAAGGAAAGGTAAAGACATCAACAGTATTAACTGATTAAGCTTAATTTGAATTGAACCCAGAATATTCCTTTAAAGTGCCATGCAAGAGAAGAAGAGACAGAGTCAAAATGACAGAACAATCAAGAAGAATGACAACAATCAAGAGTGATAAATGTGCTCTGAAGTTGTGTGAATGTTTGTGTGAAATGTAATATTGTTCAGAATGTGAAGCTCACCATGGGCGACCCAGCCGTGCCTGCAGTGCTCACAGAGACGCCGCCTCAGTTTACCAGGTTTGAAACTGTCACAGTTGCAGTTCACCACCGTGCAGCAAATAGCCTGACAAATGCACAATAATAATGTTACTAAGCTTTAATACAGTCCACACAATTATCACAAACAGCCCGTCCTCTATCCAACATGTAGAGTTTCATACGTTCACTTGTATATATGTTTGTGTGAAAGTGTATGTGTGTTTGTGTGTGTATATGCACGCATCTACAGTATATAGAGAGACTGTATTTACATTAGGCTGAAGATGCTCTTTTTTCTCATGCTGGAGAATAAACGTGATCATCAGTTTTTCATAGATTATAATAGCTCCAGCGCCGCTGTCATTAAAACAACAGAAAGACACCGGATATAGACTCATTTTCAAATCCATGTTCAGTTTTTAATTCAGCTGTTCACTGTTATGATGATAATGAATTAATGATGATTTTGTATTAAATCAGAGACTAAATAAAGAAACAGAAATGTAAGCATTTTTCCTGGAGTTTTAGAATGGACCTCACTGTATATACATATATAACAAAAAAATAATATAAAGTATTTCTATGAACAAAACATACGCCAAGGTTGTGTCATTTCATATTAATCATTGACACTTTAGCATAAATCAACAGCTCACTTCTGTACAGTGATAACACAAGATGACAGCCGTCAATAAAACCACATCATAACTATTTTTCCTCAAACTGTAACTATGAAAGACAGCCGCACTTACACACACAAAGAAAGAGAGAGCGATCACTGAAAATGCACCCAATGTACCAATGTAAACCCTCCCAATGTCCTGTACATATTTACATCATGAGAGTGACTGGAAAGCACAAAACATCTTTCAAAATATAATGATTTGATGCATTAGGTTATGTCACAAAAACTTCTGGAGCGATCAGTTTCTGAATACATTTAAAACGTTGACTAATGCTGGCTTATGTACTGGTCATCAGCTCTGTCATTACTGTTTTCATTAAATTCCTCTTTATTAAATACATATGAGAATGTTTGTAATATATGGCATTTGATACAAACATGCTGATTTGTGTTTTCACCAACAGTGTGATAATACACCTTTATGGCTGACGGTGCGACTGCATCGTGAAACACACGGCAGCAATGATACAGAATATTATTTTAATATTTTAAAAATAATTATATTTCTTAAAAATCATAACAATTGTATAATATAAAATGCATTCATGTACTCTTTATTTATTGATTGATTATTTAATCAATTCTTTTTCATTTCGATGTAAAATTTGTGAACATTGACACCAAAAGTTACAAGTAAAACCGTGACTGATCATTTAACCGAGAATATCACACAGTATCAGACAAATATTAGTTTGACAAACCGTACAAGTTAGTCGTTCTACTGGGACCTCAAAAGCGTGGAATTAAGATGTATACAACAAGAGAGAAAATCAGCAGCATACGTTGAAAACAAGCACAGCAGTTAGAGAAATCTCTTACAGAAAGGGTTTTACTGTCAGTTCTTACAAAACAGGCCTGTAGCAGCAAACAACAGTGACAGATCAACAAGAGCTTAATGAAGTCAGCACGCACACACACACACACACACACACACACACACACAAAGCTTTCACGCCCCAAGGCCATTAACTGTGTTTGCCCGCCCAGAAACGGGGTCTTAGTCCCACTTTGGGACACTAACTCGTCACCATTAGCACAAAGACAGGATCTCTTACAACTGAGGAAAAATAACAATTTGACCCCTGTTGTCTCATTAACAAAAATGTTTCAGTGATTGTCCACAATGAATGAATCTTTAACACTGGTCTTCAGATTAAACAAGCATTCCACACACAAACATCAAGGCAAAGAATTACTCCTGTCTTGAATTACATTCCAGCGGACGAGGAACAAACACTTACACACTTTTGAAGACACATCACACCCATTTGAAGAGCACAATAAAGTTTCTCCCAAAAGATCTTGCTAGCAAAATGCTTTATTAATGAAAAAAGACTCTTTATACATAGATTCATATTTTATGCACAGTTGAGCTTGTTTATGTCCTGTATACCAATAAACACACACACACACACACACTAAGGAACAGCTCACAAAATAAGCAAGCTTTTAAAAAGCGTAGTTTTCTTACCGTAACTGCGTCTGCACATAACTCACAATCCTCTTTTGTTCTTATTTAATTTTTCTAAGAAAGACTTAAACACAAACTAAACTTCTTACCTCAGACATTTTGATCAGACTGAAGTTTCCAGTGTTTCCGAGCAGTTTCCCATTCCAGCTCCTGTCTGTACAAGTTCTACCTTCTACTGCGAGAGATCCATCACTCACAGTTCAGTCACACTCACCCACACAACACACACTTTCTCCTGCAATCGACAATCGCTGCGCTCGTCCGCAGGCCCCTGTGAGTGTGTGAGCGTGTCCAGGATGAGTGTGTGCTGGAACTGGGCGCTGGGGAGTGGAATGAGACCCTCCTACCCGTCGAACTCTCTGCCTCTCACCTTAGGAGATCTCTCTCTCTCTCTCACACACACACACACACACACACACTCACACACACCTCCCCCACTGGGTGGCGGGCCAGTCCCCTCACAGCTGGCTGGAAGAGGGCATGACACGCGTCTCTCACAGAGATTTGATCAAAAGGAATCACAAAGGCTGGAGGCTCCTAATGCAGTCAGGAGAGACTCTCTACCTCTGCTCTCTCTCTCCAGCAGTTTGAGTAATGCATTAAATCAATGCAGCCCGGCACAAGACACACTCAAGCACTGGATACTGGATGTGTGTGTGTGTGTGTGTGTGTGTGTGTGTGTGTGTGTGTGTGTGTGTGTGTGTGTGTGTGTGTGTGTGTGTGTGTGTGTGTGTGTGTGTGTGTGTGTGTGCGCACTTTAACAGCCTCTGATCAATCCCAGCAACTTATGCTTTTGCTCGCCAGAATCTTATATGGCTCATCCTATTCAACATTTTCTTTGCAGTGATATATGTCTGTTTTAAATACAGAAAAAAACTTTTCATTAAAAAAAAACCTGGTTGTATGTTCTCTAGAAAAACGTTTTTCATTGGTTAGGCAGAAGGACGTGAAAGATCTTGCACTGAAGCACTTGAATTTAAAAAGATTTCATTAAATACACGTTTCTGGTAATCGCGCCTCGCAACACACAACAATCAATCCGTGAAGTTTATATCTAGTGAGCTGATGAGGCGATATTACATTTGGTGAAGTCACTTGACATTTTAATACACCAATTACACAGCAGGTAAAAACATGCTGCGTTTAATCCATTACAGAGCAGGTTTTAACAGGTTTTTGCTTCTTTAACGCTCAGAGACCGATGACTGAGTGGGCATCTCCTCTCCTTAACTGCAAATTTACAACAAGCAAAATGGCAGGAACTATTACTGTGTCGCTAATATAGCTTGAAATATTCGGTTAAATCTGTATTACTTACAGGAGATCAAAGCTTTATTTGTAAGAGGCAAATTTTATGAAGTCACACATGGGAAGCCCTCAGTCGTGCAGCGAGACCCAGAGGACGCTTATCAAATCAACATGCAGAAATTGGCTGGATCGCAGTGCTGCTGTTTGTAAGATAGCTTTTTTAAAGACAGAATTCGTTTTGCTGATCTTCTCCCTCAGGCTGCGGTCTGGAGTGGAGTTTGACGCCGAGCAGCGGCTCATACTGGCAGATTCCCTCCTGCGAACTCCATTTCACATGCAAACACAAATCGCTTCATCTACAACATACAGAGACATGCAAGAGTGTTTTGACACATCAACTGTTAAAATATAATTTAATTAACGCTTAGTATTGAACTGCAACCGTTTGGTCTTGTGTGTAAATAACAGGCGATGTGAATATCTAAAGAACAGTTCAGCTGAAATTATGCACTTCATGTGCTTGTTTTGTTTGTGTACAGTACTCCTACATGCTGCAAATATATCAAAGCATTTTATTGATCCTAGAGGAAAAAATATGATACTGTTAAACAGCGTTGAATGTTCATCTAAACATATTTGACCAATCAACTGATATTACATTCAGCAAATGGCAGTGCTGATCAGAAACACTTTGATATTACAGTCCACTAATGTGACTTCTGGAAACACACACACACACACACACACACACAGTGAATTCATTACAGTACAGTTTTACTCAGTGTACTGTAAAAAATTTGTCCTATAAAATATCAGGTTGTTTTTTACCAAAACCAGTCAGAACCCTTTAGAACAAGTGATCAGCAGGCTGGATGGATGTTTTTGCTGATGCTCTCGGCCGCTCTTATTTTATTAAGCGTTAAAGTGAATGACGATGTACGGTCATTGCCAAGAAAAGGGGAGAAAGACATTGGAGAGAGTAAATTATGACAGAAAACTGTCCCTATTAACCTGCATAAGTGTTCTACTGTACTGAACACTGAGACTTTCTCTCTCTATATATACAGTATGTATATATATTAAAAACACATTGTCTGCTGCACAATCGTCATGATACAGTCAGAGCATTTCATAAAATTATTGCAAAGAAACGACATTTCAGCGATTCTGTTAAATTCAGTAAAACATGACACATCTTGGCAGCACCAAACTCAATAAAGCACGTTAAATAAGCTTTCCCTCACGCCACTGAAAGGATGAAAAGCCTCATAGTGCTTTAATGAGGATCGTTTTAATCCAAAAAGGTACGAGTAAAAGCTTTGTGCCTGCAGAGAGTACTTCAAAAACACAGAGAGCAGCGAAGAGCAGCTTCTACCTCATAGTGGCTCTAAAAATACTGCCTTTGAACGAGCTGGAGGCCACGGCAGCCACGAGAAGTCCTCGTATTCAAATCCGACACCCATGCCACTTTCAGAGAGATGTTACGTCAGATGGTTGTGGAGGAGCTGTGTGACCTCTGACCTCTCTCTTCTCTGCGCTCACAGAGGAGCAAGAACGAGCCCCAGGCGAAGCAAAGACAGATGTGTGCAGAAGCCGAGGCAAAGGTAAACGGGATAACGCTAAATCTGACCCTAACCCCAATCCAAACCCAAACCCTGGAATTTGCAGAACCGCAAACGGCTGTCAAGCCAAAGTGGCGGCGAAACACGCCTCATCAACACTCGGTGTGTGCGTGGAATCGGGTCGGGACGCTAGAGAGGATTAATAAAGTGCAGCAAATATCAGTTCCAGTCTGCAGCGCGTGTGTGTGCGCGCAGGTCTCATCGCCAGTCTGCTATTGATCAGTCCAGTCCACATTAAGGAGAGATGCTTTTATGATAATCTGCTGTTGTCCATGTAATAGCTACATTAGACACGCTGCCTGCACATCGGACACCTGTTTGGTCTCTTTAGAATTACCGTTTGCATTACAACACAGTTTAATGGCCTTTTAAAAGGGGGGGGGAGGTGGAAAACTTTCCAGAAGTTAGAGAGCACTTCAAAAAGCCATCAGCAGATGAATGATGGCGAGAGAGATGGACCATCATCGTGAAGGTGGGACACAAGCGCTGCCAAACGCTCGCTGACAATGCCTGCACTTCCTCTCCTCCGTATAATTTCACAATAAACGCTTGCCTCTGAAAATGCAGCCATCAGAGGACTTTTCAAAAAGACAACTGAAACCCAGAGCTGTTGTACACACACAAAATGCGTTTTGGCCAGATAAAACAAAGAAAAAGCAGAATAGAAGGAGTGACCGAACAACACGAAGAAAGAGAAGGAAAGGGAGCAAATGGAGGGATTGAAGCGGCCACCTGGACTCCATCAGTTTCAGCAGCGTAAACATCTCCTACATTCCTGCTGCCACGCTGGCCTGAGGGGTCAGAGGTCATGATGACAAACGCATGACCCAGGAGCCCTGTGAGGAGGAGAAGCTTCTGGAATCTTTCAGCAGGGGACAGCGTTCAGTATTACCAGCCAAACACTGCACACCCATCGCCCAGCGGTCCGTCTGAACAGCTCGAGAAACACTGACATTCCCATCACACAAAAAAATGTGCACACACACAAACGGCAGTCGGCATCACTATCGCTTTGCGACACACAACCCATTCTTTCACATTTGCCTCTCTATCCACACACAAACCGTGTTAGATTAAATATTAGTAACAATAGTGTCAGAGTTTCTGGTAAAGGTCTGAAATATGTGAGTACTACATATAAAAGCCCCTCCTCAACAATCACAATGCTGTGAGCGATCTGCCAAACATCATATTCCAGATTACAGCAATACAAACTCTGAACATGCTTCTGCTCTACAGTTCCACCGAATCAGTGTGTGTGACTGTAAAAATATATTATATAGACACACAAAGGTAAGTAAAGCTTTCGAATAGTTAGGTTAGGCAGATTTTTGACTGTGCTCCTAAAAGATGTAAGCACAGAGACCTTTCCGTCATCTTAATGAAACACGTTCATTTGAGTCAGAGTGAGTTTGTGAAAGCATATTATACAATATCAGTGTAAAAGAATTTATTGGAATGGAATGTAGATGGTGAAACAAATGGTGTGTCCAACCTGCAGGTGTAAACCGTCTCACACACACACACACACACACACACACACACACATATGTGACCCGGTGTCAGCGAGGGGTGCAGGGTGCAGTGTGTCTGCGTGAAAGTGTGTGGTTGTGGGCAGGGAGCTGGTTTATTTTAGAATGGGGGTGTATTTGGTGTTTCGTGTCTCCATCCTCTCGTCTCTTCATTAGGGTGGAGACAAACTCTCTCCGCTGTTTGATTCTCCTGTAACACTCATGACCCTTTTCCTCCAAAACAGCCTCCCTCCACCTGTTAACACACACACTTTCCAGCGATATCATATACTATTTGAACTGAACTGGATGATGATATCACTGAATTCATTGATGAACTGCCTTTAACTGAAAATTGATTATTTACAATAATGCGTTACTTACACACTATTGTGCTGTTTAAATTCTGTGCAGTTGCTTTGACACAATCTGTATTGTTAAAAGCGCTATATAAATAAAGGTGACTTGACTTGACTTGACAGTCTGCACAACTGAGAAAAGCTTTCAACAAAAATGAGTGAGATTTTTTATTGCCAATCTCTCGTTCAGCGTGGTAGCTGAAGCGAAGGGTAAATGTTTAGGTGTTTAGTAGAAGTTGTTGGTGGAGAGCGGCAGTTTTAGGCTGTTATCTGCTGATCGCAGACGGAGGCATGCGCCGCCCCAGGCAGCTGATGTGTGTTGGGGCTTGTAAGTGTGAAAGCTGCTCTTGGCCCCGTGAACACCGTCGGCCATGTAAAGAAGCCCTGCCCGTGCTGAACGTACCTGCGCTACCGCTCTCCCGCCAGCGCTCGGGCGAGTTCGACCTCACCTCTCTGCCTCTGTCACAAGCGGTTAGCTCTACCCACTCCAAACTACCGCAGAAAGATCATAAACTGCATGTGATTACACATTTTGTTTCTGACGTTTCCCTTTAAGGGCTAAAGGGGGGTGACGGGGTGGAATTAGAAAAGCATGTGGTGTCTGAATTAACTGTGAGACAGATTCACATACTTCCTGCCACACTGCAGATGCCACAACGCTGGAAGCCAGCCTCCAATCACACACACACACACACACACACACACACACACACACACACACACAGCCTCCCAAGAGACATGATTCACCTGAAGGAGCCAAGCACTGCCAGATGTGTCGGAAATGGCCAGGAACCCACGGACACACACACACACATTCATACACTAACACATATGCATACACATGCACACAGGCTAACACACGCTAACACTGTACGCAGCATATGCTTTCAGTCAAGGGTGAAAAGCACAGGCACCAGCACATGCCAAAAGCCTTTCAAGCATCAGACTGCAGCTTAGCGCGCTGATCCTGCTAGTCAGCAGATACATGTCACCATCCAACAAGTCAAGGCTGGTTAAACTATAAAACAGCTTAGGGACCTTGTCCAGACACCCAACCCGGACTAACAAAATATACCTCTACATCTCTCTGAAGGCTCTTTGGGCACTCCCACAATCCAACACTCATGAAGGAATACCAGCTCTCACTATAAAATAGTCATGCGAAACCACAATTAAACGTACAAGAGCTCTTGACGGAGAACAGGTCAAATCAGATGGATGTTTATTCAGTAAATCGGTCTTGAGAGCGAGACCCGCGCTCGTGTAGGTGTGTTTCGGCCACGGTCGCTGCTGGCTCGCAGATGGACGTGAAGTGCAGCAGCTTTGAGACGCTCATGTGGCGGCTGGAATGTAGATGTTGCACAATGAGCTGATTGTTTCGTGGCGATACGTGTCTGAGCCAAAGACACACCTGCCCAAACGTGGCCGCAGCTCTGACACAACTAGAGCAACATCTATCAGCAGTCACACACACACGCAAAAGCCATTTACTCCGATCGAGAGTTTTACAAATGTCCCACCCTGAGGATTTTCCCAGCTCAAGCTTGTCTGCTTTTATATCATTTTAAGGGATATTTGAGCTGAATAGCTGTTCTGATCAATCATCAGTCTCATGATCATACAGATTTCCCTGTTCTTCTTAGCATACACTACGTTTACATTCCCCAGAATCTGCAAGATGTTCATCATTTTAAAAATATGAAAAGGCATCATAACAATTGCTTTTAATTATTTAGTACTGCTCTGACTACTCTACTTCACATAACAGATGTTTATGAATTGTCCACAAGACAAAATAGAAACTGGAATTACACAAATGATTACACGCTGTTGATTTTTAATACGTTTCCTGGATGATTCACGACTGTTTGTTTTGTGATAGTTTGTCAGTCCCTTGTTTGTTCTTCAGAAAACTCTGCATTCTTTGGTTGTCCTGCATCTTCTGCATTTCTTCCCAACAGTGGCTGTATGATTTTGAGATGCAATTTTCGGTTCAGTCCATCTTTAAGGGTAAAAAAATTTGTTTCTTGACCATTTTTAATTTTCTTAATTTTGCTTAGAGTGATAAGCTCTATGTATTAGTATTACAAAACCATCTGTTTTTAATTATTTAACTACACTGGGGTCTTTGTCTCATGGAGCGCAACACATTTTGGTTAGGGTACAGTGGTACTGTTTTACCCAAAATAACCACAAGATGAAATCAAGATACATCTTTATTATTATTATGGACTACGCTGACAAGAGTGATGTAGAAGTTTTCACATGAAGCTTACACTGGTGATGTACTGGAGAGAAAATGGATTTAACAGTAAATGATCTAATTTTCAGCAGTAAGAAAAAACGTGTTTTAAAGCTTGTTGTTTTGTAGAACATCACAGTTATATATGATATGAGAACAGTAGGGCCTGTAGATACGGAGTATGTGGTATTTAATAAAAAATATAATTATATTTTCAAAATGACTTTTTTTTCAAATGCCCCCAGGGAGCAATGGGCAGGTACCCTAACCCCCTAACTCTGTTCTGAACATCAAATCCTGTGAAATCCTTTAAAAATTACCTCAAGTTAGCACCAGGTAGCTAGTTAGCTATCCAGTTAGCATCATCTAACAAAATGTTTCAAATTGGCTATTTGTCAGGATTTTAGTCTGTTCTGTTCTGTCTTCCCAGTGTTTTTCCCCCTCTGTTTCTAGTCATTATGGTTTAGTCCTTGTCTCCCCCTTCTGGTTTTGTCTGAGTTGGTTTAATCTTGCCCATATTTGTATTTCCCCCTCGACATCCTGTTATCTCGTTTGTAGCCACGCCCCGTTTGTAGTATTTAAGAGTCTGTCTCTGCTCACTCCTCTTTGTCCATCGATGAAGTCTCATGGTGTTTGTCTGCTCCTCGTGGTTTGTTTTGAAGTTTCGTCGTGTTGGTGTATCCCTGCCTTTTGTTTTGTTTCATGATTTAATAAATTAGTGTTTTGTTTAATTCCCGTTTCCTCGTGTGTTCTCCTGGCTCCTCTTCTCCCCCGCACGTGTGACAGATCGATGGACCATCAAAAATGAACCGGGCTGAGGAATCCCTATGGAGACTGCGGCACGGCGGGCGATCGTTGGAGCGATATGTGGAGGAGTTCCTCGAGCTTTCACATGGGGTAGGCTGGCCCGATGCTTCACTTGGCGCCGTGTTTGTTTTGGGACTGGATGATGAGATTATCCGCTGCGATCTTCCAGCCTGTAAATTCCCCTTGATCGAACTAGTCAATCTCATTCTGTTTTTAAATGGGTCTGATTTCGAAGTTTAAGAAATTGGTCCGATCAGTCCAATTGAGTCTCATCATCCAGCCCCCTCTGAAGCACGGCGCATAGCACCAGTCTGCCATAAGCCGGGACCCCCCACATACCGTACCAACGGTTCGCACCGCCAGCCCAGTCTCCTATCCCCTGTCACCCTCCAAAGCTCCACCGCGGTCCTCAGCCCGATGTGGCCGGCCTCCTCCCCGCGCTCTAGTCTGCCGGTCGCCGCCCAGCGCTCAAGCCCGCCGGCCTCCTCTCCGTGTTCAAGCCCATCAGCCGCCACGCCAGCGTCAGCTCACAAGATGGCCGCCGCTTCAACTCACGAGATGGCTGCCACGCCAGAGTCTGTTCACAAGATGGCCAACATGTTACTATCTGCCCTCAAGATGGCTGCCACGCCAGAGTCTGCAAGCAAGATGGCTGCCACGCCAGAGTCTGTGAACAAGATGGCTGCCACGCCAGAGTCTGCACGCAAGATGACCTCCGTTCCTGAGTTCCCGGTCAAGATGGCCACCATTCTTGAGTTCCTGGCCAAGATGGCCGACAAGCCTGAATCCCCAGCCAAGATGGCCGCCGTTGCTGAGTCCCCGGCCAAGATGGCTGCCGATCCTGAGTTTCCGGCCAAGATGGCCGCCGTTCCTGAGTCCCCGGCAAAGATGGCCGCCAAGCCTGAGTCCCCGGCCAAGATGGCTGCCAAGCCTGAGTCTGCATTCAAGATGGCCGCCAAGCCTGAGTCCCCGACCAAGATGGACGCCAAGTCTGAGTCTGCACCTAAGATGTCAGAAGTCAGAGTCTCCGCTGGTTCCGCCCAGCCTCCCTGAGTCTCCGCTGGTTCCGCCCAGCCCTCCAGTGACCGCTCCGCCAGAGCGCCCTCCAGTGACTGCTCGCCCAGAGCCTGCTCTCCCAAAGTCTCCACTGGTTCTGCCCAGCCCTCCAGAGTCTCCACTGGGGTCGTCCAGCCCTCCAGGATCCGCTCCTCAAGAGCGCCGTCCAGAGCCCGCTCCTCAAGAGCGCCATCCAGAGCCGACGCCTCCTCCTGTGCGCCTTCCAGAGTCAGAGCACCCTCCAGAATCGGCACCTCCAACGCGCCCTCCAGAGTGCCCTCCAGAGTGCCCTCCAGAGCCGGGGTCACCTCCAGCGCGCCCTCCAGAGCCGGCGCTTTCTCCAGTACGCCCTTCCGTGCTCTCCTGGGCGGACTATGCCCTAGGTTCCCCCAAGAAAATTTTTTTGGGGGGGGGCTACTCCCCTGATCAGCCATGGCCTCATGGACTGTTTACCCGGCCATGGCTTCCTGAGCCCCCAGATCCGCCATGGCCTCCTGGACTGTTTACACGGCCATGGCCTCCTGAGCCCCCAGATCCACCATGGCCTCCTGGACTGTTTACCCGGCCATGACTTCCTGAGCCCCCAGATCCGCCATGGCCTCCTGGACTGTTTACACAGCCATGGCCTCCTGAGCCCCCTGATCAGCCATGGCCTCATGGACTGTTTACCCGGCCATGGCTTCCTGAGCCCCCAGATCCGCCATGGCCTCCTGGACTGTTTACACGGCCATGGCCTCCTGAGCCCCCAGATCCACCATGGCCTCATGGACTGTTTACCCGGCCATGACTTCCTGAGCCCCCAGATCCACCATGGCCTCCTGGACTGTTTACACAGCCATGGCCTCCTGAGCCCCCAGATCCGCCATGGCCTCATGGACTGTTTACCCGGCCATGGCTTCCTGAGCCCCCAGATCCACCATGGCCTCCTGGACTGTTTACCCGGCCATGGCCTCCTGAGCCCCCAGATCCCCCATGGCCTCATGGACTGTTTACCCGGCCATGGCCTCCTGAGCCCCCAGATCCCCCATGGCCTCATGGACTGTTTACCCGGCCATGGCTTCCTGAGCCCCCAGATCCGCCATGGCCTCATGGACTGTTTACCCGGCCATGGCTTCCTGAGCCCCCAGATCCACCATGGCCTCCTGGACTGTTTACCCGGCCATGGCCTCCTGAGCCCCCAGATCCCCCATGGCCTCATGGACTGTTTACCCGGCCATGGCCTCCTGAGCCCCCAGATCCCCCATGGCCTCATGGACTGTTTACCCGGCCATGGCCTCCTGAGCCCCCAGATCCCCCATGGCCTCATGGACTGTTTACCCGGCCATGGCCTCCTGAGCCCCCAGATCCCCCATGGCCTCATGGACTGTTTACCCGGCCATGGCCTCCTGAGCCCCCAGATCCGCCATGGCCTCATGGACTGTTTACCCGGCCATGGCCTCCTGATCCCCCAGATCCGCCATGGCCTCATGGACTGTTTACCCGGCCATGGCCTCCTGATCCGCCATGGCCTTCTGGACTATCTGCTTGGCCATGGTCTCCTGATCCCCCAGATCCACCATGGCCTCCTGGTCTGTTTACCCGGCCATGGCCTCCTGATCCCCCAGATCCACCATGGCCTCATTAGACTGTTTGCCCGGCCATGGCCTCCTGATCCGCCATGGCCTTCTGGACTATCTGCTCGGCCATGGTCTCCTGAACTCCCTGATCCGCCCTGGAGACCACCCTTGTATCCTGTGTCTGCTGTGTCTTATGTTCCAGTTTAGCGGTCTCCAGGGCGCCCACCCTCCCTCCTCTTTGGATGTTAATTGGCGCGAGACGCGCCTTCGGGGGGGGGGGGGGGGGGGGTTAATGTCAGGATTTTAGTCTGTTCTGTTCTGTCTTCTCAGTGTTTTCACTGTCACCAGTCCAGTACTGTCACATTGTTTTGAACTACTGTACAGCTGTGTGTTGCGATCAGGGCCGTTCCAAGCATTGTTGCGATGTGTTCATTGTCAAACTCCAAAATTGGATTATTTTTAATTTTTAAAAAAACGTCATTACTTCATTTGAAAAAGTTAACTTTTTTTTCATTCGATAAGGTAATATTTTAAGCTGTCATATGGTTATGTTACAACGTGCCCCTCAGATGTTACAATGTAGCCCACCTACGGGGCATGTTGTCACGTTTCACTTCCTTTCTTTTTAGGTAAATAACGAAAAACGTATATACTGTAAATATAAAACAAAGTGATAAGTGTGAAAATAATGTGGATAAAAATTGTACTCTGAACCCCAAGTGGATTTACATAAACCTCTCCCCTATATTTATCAGGCCAAACACATATTTTTGGCAAAAGATTTTCAGGGATCGCAAACGATTTCTCTTTGTTACAATGCCATGAAATGTCATGTTTATTGGAATAAAACTTGCTTTTGTTCACAAGACCACAGACATTATTAGCTGCAGCTTCACCTACTACAGAATGGAGAGTTCTGGGGTTTAGCGATCATCTTCATAGATCAAAACGTCCAGGCGTTGTCCCTGCTGTCTACAGATCAAGGTGAGGTTTTCACTGCATGACATCCTCAAACCGATCACTCGACAACATAGCAAATGTACATTTATGGATTTTTACTCGTTTCTGGAAAACAAAAATTCTCATGTACTTGATATGTATGGCAACATGCAGACCCGTGCAAACGCTGTGGGCTGCAAACGAGTAGATTGAAGTGCACAGCTCTTCACAGCACCATCACTCCTACACCGCCTGTACGAGCTGTTCGTGGGATGCCGCACACGGACTTTCATATATAGAAATTCGAAAGCGGCCTTTATGTGGTTTGAGGGTTCGGCAGCGTGACGAGGTCTTCGCCATATCTGCGCTGTCAGTCATGAATGTCAACGTGTTGTAAATCTGGCTAGTCTATGACTGATGAGAATGTTCCAGCATTTATTGTGCTTACTGCTGGAGAAGAGCAGCCTGTGATAGCCGAGCAAAAACGGACAGCAGAAGCTCTTGGTAAAACAGACGTGCAGCATCTCTGTGGAGAATAGCCCTCTCTCTTTTCTTCTTTCGGATGAGCTGAAGGAAAATCGATAGACTCTGGTGTAATGCCTGCAATGGCACTGGTAATCCAGAGTTTGCATTAATCTTTCACACACTCAGAGAGCACCCGTCTGCTTCTGTCTCCCTCCCAAACAGAATAGCCAAGCATTCAACTGAAGTCATTACCAAAACATTTTCTGTGTGAAATCATAAACACAATCTCATTGGCGATGACATGTATCCCTGACTAAAGAAAAAAGCAATGGAAAGTTACTGGATTTCAGAATGAGAGCTGTAGGGTCACCATGAGATAACACACTTCTCTCTTACGCATCTCTCGCTGCTCCTGTGTGTGTGTGTGTGTGTGTGTGTGTGTGTGTGTGTGTGTGTGTGTGTGTGTGTGTGTGTGTGTGTGTGTGTGTGTGTGACATATCAGGACACAAATTTGTGTAATAACATGGGTATGACATTGCCCATGTCCCCACTTTTCAAAAGGCTTATAAATCATACAGAATATGCTTTTTTGAGAATGTAAAGATATGCACAGTCTCCTGTGGGGGGCTAGGTTTAGGTGTAGGGAAGGTGTAGGGTGATAGCAAATATCGTTTGTACAGTATAAAAACCATTATGTCTATGGAATGTCCCCACAATTCACAAAAACATGTGTGTGTGTGTGTGTGTGTGTGTGTGTGTGTGTGTGTGTGTGTGTGTGTGTGTGTGTGTGTGTGTGTGTGTGTGTGTGCGTGTTAATGCACTGATGGTCTCGTAAAAGCTGGACCTCCTCCCTACACACTGAATCATAATCTCCCAACTTATGAGGAATTCACTGTTTATGGCACAGTTTCCATGTTTTCGTTCCATGACATTAGAGGAGCGTAAATCAGCCGTGTGACGGCTCTGACTGGTACGGGAAGGGAAGCTGCTCTGAGAAACACCCACATTCTCCAGCAGATGTGCTTTATAACCCCCCACCATCACGCCACACTGACACCACATATTCACTCTTTCTCTGCGAGCAAAACTCAAACAAAACCAAATCAAAGGGATAAACCTTTACGTGTAAAAACACCTCACTGTACTGAGGGAAGAGAGCATGTCTTCAATGCTTTACAGACATCTTGGAGGGCTTTTCACACCAAACACAAAACAAAAAAGCTAATTGAATGGTTGACAAATGTCTGTTTCACAGGGTCAAGGTTTTGCTGATTACAGTATCGCTCTGTTAGCCCCTGCTGGTAGATGTCATAATTACACACATCTGCAAATAGCATCTGTTTTAACTGACCGTCACTCAAAGTATCTGTGTATTCTGACTTAGGGTTAGGGTTAGGGTTTAATTGTTTTTCAATCTGTCTTGAAAAACATTTTTGAAGGCAGATTAAAACTGTAAATATTACGTTGCAGAGAACACAGCTAGTACACACCTCTTTTGTCTGTTCAAACTAAACGAGTGAAACAACTGTCTCTCAGGATGAGCAAAATGCAAACTGATGGCACAACAGATGACAAAAATGTAATTTAGTTATTTCATCCAACTATCAGAGCCAGGGAAACACAGAAGAAGGTTAATTTTAGCAATGAAAATAGAAAATGAAACATGAAACAAACGAGACATTGGTATGCCTAAATAAATTGAGATTAAATCCATGAAGTCTATCTGTATTATTTATTGTGGGTTTTATAAAGACGTTGAACATCTTTATACAGCAGCAGAATCTTGTCTCATCAGTCCTGCTCCGTTATTGACAAGAGTGGCAACGGCATGAACAGATTCCATACACATCACAAGACCCCATTTCTGTTAGTCAACGAGTCTGTCACGTAATAATGCAAACACGTCTGTCTCGAGTGTGAACCGTGTTTTATGTTGTGTTTAACTAATCAAAGCTGCTGTTGATTGATTTGATGGATTAACTCGTTGCATCACTGATTCTGTTACTCTCCTGTTTACTGTGAAGCAGATTTGAAACAATCTGTAAAGAGCTAAGTAAATAAAGGTGACTTATAATATTTATATAAATATAAAGAAGAATGACACACTTTTTGGTGAACAGGTAAGCTAATATGATCTTATATGACGGTTCGGTGTAACATTAATATTACATTCTATATTTTTTTCACTGTTATAAAAATGTTTGAGGTCGAACACACCTGCAACTGTTAGTACATGCAGATTGTTGAACCTGACTTTTACACGTCACGGTGTACATAGTCTCGCGTAGCCAGACCTTCAGATTGACGGCTGAAGGTCTGGAATTCATGGCAGCTTTCATTGGCCAATGTCCGCCCATAAGGCCGTTTGACCGACATGTCAAACAACCAATCACAGTTCGTTTCGTTCAGCGTCACGTTTCGGTGCGTGGAAATGCCCCCACAACAACAGACTGGCATGCAACAAGTCAGTCATAGAAATAACCAGCATTGAAAGTTAAATAAGAAGAGGGAGAACAAGCAGTAAGTCAGTAATTTGTTCACGAACGTCGCAAATGTGTATAACAACACTGGCGTCTGCATAAGCACATTTTAGCAAAACGCTGAGTAAATCAGTCTGCGCTTTGTTTCCCGGCGGACCGAAAATAAACGCGACACTCGCGTCACCCGGATATCCGATCAAATTCAACTAATCAAATGACGACTTCAACATTCCTGAAGTGTTTCCAGTTAAGCGTACCATATGCATCAGACGTTTAGCCAACGTTCCGTGGGCGTGACATCTGAGGCTGAGACTACGGTGCACATAGTAAATGCGCAATGAAGTAAATCCAAAGTCTTTAATAAATCCACATGCTGGGAAACAAACAGGCGGATAACACAGGAACACACACGCACACATATGTAATGTTAAAGCCGGACATTGAGCTGAGAACACAAACAAACTTATAAAGGGGTCCTAATTACAAAGACAGGTGATTGTGATACACTGATGACGAGAACAGGAACTCCAAATATGGCCATGAGGACTAAACCAAGAACCACAGAACAACAGGGGTGTTACATAACTCCCCCCTCCTAGAAGACGCAACCCCGCTCTGTAGATTGATGGGAGATATGAAGAAAGAGACATAGAGATGGAATAATGGCTGGACAACAAAAAAGTCTAGGAGGAGGAGGTTTCAGCGGAGGACGGACTCCCGGGAGGAGGACGAACAGCAGAGTCCAGAGTGGTGATGACGAAGGAAGGAGCCAAGGAGGAAACAGAACAGTCCAGGGAGGTGACGACGGAGGGAGGAGACAAGAAGGAGACAGGAGGGATCCGGAGCAGGAGGAGCCAGGTGAGACCCAGGCCACAGCCATGATGGTGACCCACGGTGGAGCCGACGGAGGGAAGAGCCATGGTGGAGGAAGGGCTGACGACTCCAGGGGGCCGACCGACGGAGGCGGAGCAGGTGGAGGAGGAGCCCGAGGCGGAGGCGGAGAGCTGAAGATCCTGGACGACACAGAGGATCTGAAGGACCAAGGCGGAGCCGGAGCGACAGAACACTGAGGCGGAGCCGGAGGGAAGAGCCAAACAGAGCCGGTTGGACTGAGCGACGAGGCACAGCCGGAGGTCAAGTCAAGTCAAGATTATTTATACAGCGCTTTTTACAATACAAGTTGTGTCAAAGCAACCTTACAGTATTAAAATAATAAAATGTCAATAAAAGTGCAAAAGTTCCATATTGCAGCAAAGTCAAATTGGAGAGGACTCATCTGGTTCCCATGGCCTTGTGCCGGTGGCCGTTTAGGGTAGGAGTTCTTTCTGATGATCTGTCTCTGGGGCTCCTCTAGTTGACACGGTATCCGCTGACATTCGGCTGTAGGTGTTTATCCACCTCTTGGTACGGACTGGATCCGGGGGACTGCAGTGACCATCTGATCTGGATACGGACTGGATCTGGTGGCTATGGTGACCTGGGAATAAGAAACAAACAGACTAATATTAATGTAGATGCAAGAGTTCCAAGTTGCCACAAAATCAGATTGGAGAGGACTCATCTGGTTTTCGCTGTCTTGCGTCGATGGCCGTCTAGGTGATGGGGTCTTCACTGATGATCTGTCTCTGGGGCTCATCTAGTTGATGTGGTCTCTGCTGACATTCAGGGCTGTAAAAGGATATCTCTGGGTGCTGATGGGTACAGACTGGATCCGGGGGACTGCAGTGAACGTCTGATCTGGATACATGATCGGTGGCTACGGTGACCTCGGAATAAGAAGGAAAGATACTAGTATTAGCGTAGATGGCATTCTTCTTCTGATGCAACGAGTACATCAGGTGTTATGGGAAGTGTCCCTGGTTCCGGTTGACCTAAAATAATGCAGCTTAACAATCCTTTAACGGATTTGGATTGTGAAATGTATTAAGTGTAGGCCAGGTTAAAGAGATGGGTCTTTAATCTAGATTTAAACTGACAGAGTGTGTCTGCCTCCCGAACAGTGTTAGGTAAATTGTTCCAGAGTTTGGGCGCTAAATGTGAAAAGGACCTGCCGCCCGCAGTTGATTTTGATATTCTAGGTACTATCAAATTGCCGGAGTTTTGAGAACGCAGCGGACGTGAGGGACTATAATATGATAAGAGCTCGCTCAAGTACTTAGGAGCTAAACCATTCAGGGCTTTATAAGTAATTAGCAAGATTTTAAAGTTTATACGATGTTTAATAGGGAGCCAGTGCAGTGTTGACAGAACCGGGCTAATATGGTCATACTTTCTGGTTCTAGTAAGAACTCTAGCTGCTGCATTTTGGACCAGCTGGAGTTTGTTAATTAAGCGTGCAGAACAACCACCCAATAAAGCATTACAATAATCTAATCTTGAGGTCATGAACGCATGAATTAACGTTTCTGCATTTGACATCGAGAGCATAGGTCGTAATTTAGATATATTTTTTAGATGAAAAAATGCGGTTTTGCAAATGCTAGAAATGTGGCTTTCGAAGGAAAGATTGCTATCGAATAGGACACCTAAGTTCCTGACTGATGATGAAGAATTTACAGAGCAGTCATCTAGTATTAGACTGTGTTTTAGGTTATTACTTGTAGAGGTTTTAGGTCCAATAATTAACACCTCTGTTTTTTCAGAATTTAGCAGTAAGAAATTTCTCGCCATCCAATTTTTTATTTCAACTATGCATTCTGTTAG
The DNA here is from genome assembly GCF_049309525.1 of Garra rufa. NCBI lineage: Eukaryota > Metazoa > Chordata > Actinopteri > Cypriniformes > Cyprinidae > Garra > Garra rufa. The sequence goes on along the minus strand of NC_133371.1, from coordinate 49,699,175 downwards.
TTTTTCAAATTGGTATGTTTCGCCGGGCCGCGAAGAAATATAGAGCTGTGTATCATCAGCGTAACAATGACAGCTAACACCATGTTTCCTGATGATATCTCCCAAGGGTAACATATAAAGTGTAAAAAGTAATGGCCCTAATACTGAGCCTTGAGGTACTCCATACTGCACTTGTGATTGATATGATACCTCGTCATTTACTGCTACGAATTGATGCCGGCCAGATAAGTACGATTTGAACCAAGCCAGTGCAAAGCTACCACTAACGCCAACATAATTTTCAAGTCTATTTAAAAGAATATTGTGGTCAATAGTATCAAATGCAGCACTTAGATCTAGTAGCACTAATAGAGAGATGTATCCACGATCAGAAGACAGGAGAAGGTCATTAGTAACTCTAATAAGAGCAGTCTCAGTGCTATGATACGGTCTAAAACCTGACTGGAAATCCTCACAGATACCATTTTTCTCTAAGAAAGAACACAATTGTGAGGACACTACCTTTTCTAGTATCTTTGACAGAAAAGGGAGATTGGAAATTGGTCTGTAATTGTTTAATTCATTGGGATCAAGTTGAGTTTTTTTAATTAAAGGCTTAATAACAGCCAGTTTGAAGGTTTTGGGGACATATCCTAATGATAATGACGAATTTATAATATTCAGAAGAGGATCCATGACTTCTGGAAGCACCTCTTTTAGTAACTTAGATGGAATAGGGTCTAACATACATGTTGTCGGTTTAGATGATTTAATAAGTTTAGACAGCTCTTCCTCTCCTATAGTTGAAAATGCATGGAATTTTTCCTCAGGAGATCTATAGCATATCTGATGTGATACTGTAGCGGATGGCTGCATAGTTACAATTTTATCTCTAATACTATCTATCTTGGTAGTAAAGTAGTTCATAAAGTCGTTACTGCTGTGCTGTTGAGAAAATTCAACGCCTGTTGGTGCTTTATTCTTCGTTAATTTAGCCACTGTATTGAATAAATACCTAGGGTTATGTTTGTTTTCTTCTAAGAAAGATGAAAAATAGTCTGATCTAGCAGATTTTAGTGCTTTTCTATAGGATATGTTACATTCACGCCAGGCTGTACGGAAAACCTCTAGTTTTGTTTTCTTCCAGCTGCGTTCCATTTTTCGTCGTGCACTCTTCAGTGCGCGAGTGTGTTCAGTATACCACGGCGTCGGACTGTTTTCCTTAATCTTTCTTAAACGCAGAGGAGCAACTATATCTAAAGTGCTAGAAAAAAGAGAGTCAATAGTTTCTGTTGCATCATCAAGTTTTTCTGAGCTATTGGATATGCTGAGGAATTCAGATAAATCAGGAAGATTACTTACAAAGCAGTCTCTTGTGGTAGAAGTAATGGTTCTACCGTATTTATACCGAGGAGTTAATTTTACAGATTTAGTTATCTGGAGTATACATGAGACTAGATAATGATCTGAGATATCATCACTTTGATGCAGAATTTCAACGCCATTTACATCAATTCCGTGTGACAATATTAAATCTAAAGTATGATTTCGGCAATGAGTAGGTCCTGAAACGTGTTGTCTAATCCCAATTGAGTTCAGAATGTCTATAAATGCTGATCCCAATGCATCTTTTTCATTATCAACATGGATGTTAAAATCACCCACTATTAAGACTTTATCTGCGGCCAACACTAATTCGGATAGAAAATCAGCAAATTCTTTAATAAAGTCTGTATGGTGCCCTGGTGGCCTATATACAGTAGCTAGTACAAGCTTCACAGGAGATTTAGCATTAATACTTGTTTCTTTGGATAATGTTATATGGAGCACCATTACTTCAAACGAGTTATACTTAAAGCCCGTTCTCTGGGAAACACTGAACATATTGTTATAAATTGTGCAAACACCTCCCCCCTTACCTTTTACACGTGGCACATGTTTATAACAGTAATTTTGGGGGGTAGACTCATTTAAAATAATGTAATCATCTGGTTTTAGCCAGGTTTCTGTCAAACAGAGCACATCTAGCTTATGATCAGTGATCATATCATTTACAAAAAGTGCTTTCGTAGAAAGTGACCTGATATTTAATAAGCCAAGCTTTATCATTTGTTTCTCAGTATTATGTACATTTTTTATTTGTTGAACATCAATTAAATTGCGACTCTTAAATTGCTTTGGAAGTTTATTGTATTTTCGAGCTCGGGGAACAGACACAGTCTCTATAGTGTGATATCTAGATGAAAGGGTCTCTATGTGCTGAGAATTAACTGATTTCTGTGACGTGAGGCGGCTAGCAGACGGTCGGTTTAGCCAGTCTGTCTGCTTCCTGACCTGGGCCCCAGTTAGTCAAGTGCAAACGCTAAGACTATGTGCCATATTTCTAGACAGAAGAGATGCTCCACATCCGGAGGGATGAAGACCATCTCTTTTAAACAGGTCAGGTCTGCCCCAAAAACTTGTCCAATTGTCTATGAAAAGGTGTAGAGGTGTAGAGTCCTGAGGCGATGGCGGGACGACGACCGACCAAGGCGGAGCTGGAGGGATGAGGGAGCTTGTTGGAGCTGGTGGGCCAACGGGCGATGGTGGAGACAAGGGAGCAGAAAGCCGGGGTGGAGCCACAGGGTCAGAGGGCCGAGGCGGAGTCCGGGACTCTGAGGATGTAGGCGAAGACGAGGGATCCTCCAGCCATGACGCCGATGGAGACTGGCAGACCTGCGGCGAGCCCACCTCACAGATGGTGGGCTGAGGGTGAGCAGAGGTCCTGTCGGGGGACAGCGGTGGCATGGCAGATGCAGCATGGATGAATAGATGAATGGATGAGGCAGGATAGGGTAGGTGGGAAATCCAGGCAGGCAGGCAGTTCAGGACAGACAGCTAGTTCATCAGGCGGTGGTAGAAAAGCAGGGATGTCTGCAAATATATCCTCTGTGAATTCAATCAAATCTTTATCCAAATGTCATTCAGGGCAGGCAGGTAATTCCATTTTTAAATGTCCCAGGTCCAGGTTTTGCTCACCCTCAGAGGTGGTGCAGTGAAATCCTTCTAATATGCAAATTTTAAAAATGTAGAATTACAACTAATTAGAATTTGGGGTGAAAGTAATTTGTCATAAATTGATTTTTGTTGTAAATATGCCTGACAAGACTGTTACACTGAATGTGAGTGTCTTCTGTAAATTAGAGAAAAATGTATGATATTTATTTTTATGCTCAGAAAAACAAATACAAAAATGCAATTAAAGTAAACAGAAAACGTTTTAATTTTTGGGGAAAAACAGCAACAATTTAAAGCCTTCTTTTAGCCTTCCATAGCCCCCTCTCGCTCCACATTGACTCCCACCGTCCGGGGCGCTGTAGCCGGCTCTCGCACCTTGTCAGATGTGACGGGCTCAGGCTCTGTGGCAATTTTTCTCACTGTCGCTCCATTTGATGGCGATTCTGTCGCTAACAGCTCTGGCTCTCCGTCCACGGTGGCTCGTGCTCTTGCTCCGCAAGTCGGGGTTGTGGTTGGCTGGGCACTGGGTCATGCTGCAAGACATCTGCAAGGTGTGGCTGGAGACGGATGTCACAGTCAGCATCTGCTTCATCCACAGTGAGCGGGGATCCCTCCGCCCGCAGCACAAGCTCAATGTATTCTTGGAGGGTCCATTGAGGATCTGCTTGGGGTAGGATGAAGCGGATGTAATCATCCAGGCCACACCAGAATCCCTCGCAGCTGGCACGGTGACAGGTGCCGACGAACTCCTCCACGTAATCCTCCAGATCCCTGCCATTCTGGAAGATGAAGGTTGTTGTACCATCCAGAATGCAGGGAAATTTGTTGTTTACTTTTCTGTATAAGGTCCTGCTTTCTGTCACGGTGTACCTAGCAAATGCACAGTCTTTAATAAATCCACAGGCTGGGAAACAAACAGACAGGTAACACAGGAACGCACACATATGGTAACATTAAAGCCGGACGAACTGAGAACACAAACTTATAAAGGGGTGCTAATTACAAAGACAGGTGATTGTGATACACTGATGACGAGAACAGGAACTCCAAATATGGGCATAAGGACTAAAACAAGAACCACAGAAGGACAGGGGTGTTACACACATATTGTTTTTGTTTTTCTTATTTTAAAAAGGAAATGTTATCTACCCATTATAAATTTCATAACAATTACTTTAATCTTTGGACAGCTCTAGTTATTTCATTAATTCAAAGTTTTGGGTGTTAAGGAAGAAATATTTTATGCTAGTAACTCTGTAATTTTAAATAACTGCATAGAAATCTATTATCAAAATAGTTTGTGTCATATTCTTGTATTTAAGCTGATTATAAGCCATAATCTCTTTATGCAGAGTTTAAGTGAATTCACTGCAGGTCTGGTCATCATTAATAATTCTTTCTGTTCTCTTATAAGACTTCAGGGTCAGTTCTCTGAACTCCGTTTATTCTTCTCTGTTACTGATATCTATGATAGGCCTTCAATATGAATGTGAACAACCAGTGATCAACCAAAAACAGATAATGAAGTTAAACTGTCATCCTTAAAGACTGGATTTAAAAAAAAAAAAAAATCAAATAATTGGTTAAGGAAACAACTGGATGGAAGTTGGCTCCTGCAGAACATTTTGTATGTAAAGATGTTGTTCAGAGCCACTGAAGTTTGGCAGATTTGTTCATTACGTCTCTGTTTATCCTGAATATTTGCGTATCGTTTCAGCTCTGTAACATTGAGGGTTCACTGTTTAAGCTCAGTACTGCCTTAATCAAAGGAAAGAGAGCATTAATCCAAGTGCTCAGGAATGTGTGTGTGTGTGTGTGTGTGTGTGTGTGTGTGTGTGTGTGTGTGTGTGTGTGTGTGTGTGTGTGTGTTACAGGCTGCTGGCAGGACAGGCAGTAATTGGAGGCATGCAGATATTCAGAGCTTCTGCTCGGATGGCTTCAGTTCAGACCCACCGGTTCAATCCCTTCATTCCACCTGACTGGTGAGCAAACAGCTGCCTTTTGTTGCCCCAGTGTCTTCATTGCTCTTATTAGGGATGCGCTCTGACCAGCATGTCATATGTACTACATCACAGCAGATCAGCCAACCTGCCGTCCAGTCACATGCACATCCTCGCTCACAGGCTGCCAAACTAAAGTCTTCATGCTTCACCATGGTTTTTTTGCGTTGTAGGATGTGATTTGAACGTGTAAAATTTGGAGCAGGTTTTTTTTTTTTTTTTTACTAGCTCTTCAGTGTGTTTCTGCTGAATGTGGCCAGCTCCAGTTTAAAGCGATGGGTCCTTTGAACTGTAATGTGTACAACAGCAGCAGTTGCTCTACAGTTCTGAGTTCTGTCTTATTTTTGTTGGTCTTTGGCCTTGCATTTCTTTCATTTGATTGGACCTTGTAGAAGTAACAGATTTCTAGTTTTTTTCCCCCTATGTTTGGGGAAGAAGAATGCTGGGTACAAATCTCAAAGTGTCCATCCATCCTGACGCAGAACCACACACAGTGTGTCCGGATTGAACTCCAACAGGAAGTCCCAGTTCCTGACACCATCAGTCTTGTCACCCAAAGGTCACACATAAACCCAATTTATGGTCAACCGTGTTTGCAAAGTAATTCCACGAACAATGTCCGAGCAGTGTTTTCCTAATGTTACCTCTGGGCAGAAAGAAATGCGTTTAGCCGTCTCTTGAGGGGGGCATGTTTTCTTTGCTAGAGAAGTTTCCATATCAGAGAGACTCGTTATGAAAGTGTCCTGAAGTGAGGACTGATAAATGTATGCAGGATGTTATTTGAGTGCAGATATGCATGTAAATTTTATCCAGGCCTCCGGTCCCGCCGATGCCGTTCACTTTCAACACCGTCCAACGGTCATTGTGACAACAGCAAAAACTGTGGAACTGGTTGCAACAAACCCCTTAAGCTAACAAAACCCTCAGTTATATTCATAAATTAATGATTAGTTAGGGTTTGTTGCAACTGATTGCTGATGCCTTTTTTGTGGCTACTTAAAGAGTTTGCTTTGGTTCTTAACATTTTTCTTCTGAGTCCCTGTTGCCTGTTGTGTTGCCCACTGGGGATTTTAGGTGTTTAGGTTTTTACCATTGGTTAAAAAAAAGTGACAAAAATTCTCTTTGTAATCAGCTAATTTTGCATGTTTATTTAGAGCGGTAATATTTGTGAAGAAACTGTTACTCGGCCTTATATGTACAGTTAACACGTATTCCTCAACATTCAATCAATGATATTATCCTGCCATCTCACGCATGAACATGTCAGTTTGTGTAGCTGTCCTGTCATTCTCATCGTTGATTCATAGATGCAGACAGGAACCCATGCTGTTTCGCACTTTATGCAAGGTGAGTCAAATTTATGACTGTACCGGCGATGGGGAGCCGGTCAATACTCGCGTCAGCAGCCCAGCGTTTCTCTCCACTTCACACACATACGGAGAGAAGAGCAACCGCATGACAGATTTAACCCCATATTAGCCTCAGTTTCTCTGCTAATAACACAACTAACACTTTGGTGTGAATCACGGGATGTGAGCTTCCATCTTCAAACCGCAAGTGCATTGGGCTGCGTCAGCTTGCGCCTGTACAGAGCGAGGTTCACAACACTTTACAAGGAATTCGGTATATTGAAGCAGAGACGAGACACTGCATGAAACACAGTACTGTGACATTTGATCTGTTTACCGGACTTCTTTGATCTGCACACGTGAATGTATGATTTCATCTGTATTCATTATCAGAGGGGAATCTGCGAAGCGTGTCAGCAAAACGGTCCTGGTTTTTGGCTTCGCATTAGGCCAGGGGCCGACGTGGTCCGGCATCTGTGGCAGCGTTCACGATTCCAATGTTCACAAGTCACTGTCCTGGCTGCAAGTTCAAAAGCAGCCCTAGAGAACAGCGACGTGTTTAGATGTGTGTGTCGATGGTTTTGGGGCCGGCAGGTTCTACGCGTGTCTGCGCAAGTGCGTGTGCCGTGTCGCCCGTAAGGCTGGTGCTCTTATGCCCGATCTACAGTGGCAGATCACTTTGTGAAGGCAGACCGGTGGCCACTGATTCCATCGCACTACCCAGAAGGCCTTGTTTCAGAGGAGATGCTCTAAGTGGAGCTGAGAGCTCCGAGTGGACAATTAGACAATGGCAGCGAGCGAGAGGAAAATCTACATGGCAGCTGTGAGCCTCGGCTGCCGTCGTATGCTAATGATCCAGCAGATTCCCCAGCACACCCTGACAGCTCCAGGTTTGAGCCGCACAGACCCAACCCCAGAACAAACTATTTCTGTGTATTCCTGAAGGCCAGCGCTTTGAGCCGTAAGGGTCTGAAGGACTCTGAGAAGTGTTCAACAGTCAAATGACTGCTGATCTGAGATCAAGAAACTCGATGTCTACTTATGGGACATCAAGTAGACTCTCCTAAATGCAATATTTGAGTTGTTTAAGCCGGACTTCTTCATTTTGCACAATCTATTATTTCTATATGGTGTTCCAACTGACTTTGATCAAACTGTTTTGCTGCCTGAAAAGTCAATCCGTGCCTTTAACCCTGTCCGACAGTAGTTCAGCAACACTATTTTGTCCAAACGCTAAGCAGTACCATTTATGCCAGGGAAGAAATCCTAATCAAACACATCTGAACCAGCTAATGAAGACCAATGACAAAGTGTTTTACTAAATAAAAATGAAATCAATGAATGAAAACTTTTTCGAATGTTTATCTGCCATGTATCGTCGAGTGTGTAGTCAGTGGTTCCAGACCTCTTGGTCTGAGAAAACGTTAGGGTTAGGGTTTTTAACATTTACATTTTTTAAATTAGGTTTTAACACTGTGTGCAAAAACACAATATTTGCAGGACAAAGATGGGCTCATTTTTCCCCACTGAATGACAAAGTGAACAGATGTGTCTTTCTCATGTAAAATGATGGTTCTGTTGGTGCATTTAGTCAAAGACAGGGATTTAGCAGATCATTCAAACTAAAGATGTTTAGTTTGTTTGTTGGTTGAAGCTGTGAGTTAATATTTGATCCTAAGCTGGTCATTTGCCATTAAACAGGGTTCAACTTACCGTGCACAGACAGTATTAAGCTTGTTAAGCTTGTTAACCGTGTTAAGCTTTGTTTGTCACGTTAACCTGTTCTTCACGATCTAATAATTGCTCTGAAAACGTCTGGCCCCTGCCGCTTTGCATCTGCATCATGTGGCCTCTGAAAGAGAGGAGCTGAAGATCCCGCTTTAAGGCATTGGTGGAACAGACAGATATGAGTATGTTTACTTCATTTTCCAGCTTTCATTTGCAGGTTTCCAGGAGCATTTGGAGATGGTGTTTCCTGCGTCTGTGGGGTCACCGCAGTGCTGCGCTTCAGCCCCCCTGGAAAATACATTTTTCACTCTCATAGGCAGATCAAAGGGTGAAGACGCAGATCAAAGAGCAGAGACATGCATCTCCAGTCATATCTGTGTTGTTTACATGAATGCTAAAGGCACTAAAATCAAATATATTTTACTTGAAAAATATATGTTTTGTGTCAAAGTATTTTGAAGCCACTTTTGAAGTCCATCAACACACCAGGGTATAATTTAAAAATTTCAGATGATGGTGTCAAGCTTTAATGTGATTGGAGGAATAACCTTATAGAGTGACCGAAACGCTTTACCCTCACCATGGAAACAAGAGGAAAGCTTCATTTGGTCTTGAGATGCTTTCCAGAGGCCGTATTAAGCAACACATTTGCTCTTTGAGTAAGGAGGAATGTTTATATGAATTACATCATTTTATACATTTGTTCTAAGCTTCACAGACTTTGTGTGTGTCTCCGTGAAATACAAACGGCTAACTGTAACGCTCCGTATCGTGAGGACAAATGTGAGGATTTAAACGAGCGAAAGTGTTCAGACCCCTGGAGCCCTCGATTTCTCTGGATAAGTTAAACACACTCACCTGCCGTTAAATCTAATAAATCTCCAAAGATTCACATTTCTAAAAACCACCTGAAGAAAAAGTTTGTTTGTTTAAATATATTTTCTCGAGTTCGCCTAGCCAACCATTGGTGGTTAACGGTAAACGAACGCCATCCTCGTTGGAGGCTCGAACCCAAGGCTCGGCTTGAGCTCCAAGTTCAAACCCTCCACTGTGGTTCAATATTCACTTAAAATTCATTGTTTCTTTTTAATGAATGTCAGGCTTTTATCTTTCCTCTATTCATTGTTCCAATTTTCTTACTGTTCTTTTGTATTTTATGCTTTCTTAATGTTTTATAGTTTTTACATGTGACGCGCTGGGAGCTCCGTTTTATCTCTAAATTATCGTTATCACCTTCATTTGGATATTCACGCTGGCAATAAAATATAAGATGTAATGGTCTGAAGTTATGATCACAGTCAAAGTTATTCAATGCAATCGTTCTGCTTCTTAACACGTGATCTGTAACGGAAAATACAAGGCCTGAAAAAGAAATCACAGAGGGCTAAAATCTGGAGTTGTAGTTAGGCCAGTAAATGCTTACAGCACTTGCGTTTGAGGGTTGTCAGTGTGTTTGCGTGTGTTTCAGATGTGGCGCTCCGTGTCGGAACAGATGCGCGGTGACGTGTGGACGCCTGGAGCCGCTCCAAACAGCCGCGCGCGATCAGCAGGGCAGAAGAGGTGACAAATCACATCAGGTGAGTCCACGTCTCCGCCCGCTCTCCTCCTCTTTGTCACAGATGCAGTGCATTCCGAGGCCACATGTTAACCTTTATTCAGCATGACAAGCACATGAATGCTTTTCATGCCGTGTAACCATGATCCTCTCGCTCTGTTCGTGCACAGTAAATGTTCCGCTCTGTCTTAAGGTTAACCGCACCGGTTCCTAACAGAGCCTCGCCGCAGAGGTTGTTTCAGCGACGTTTGGCTCTTCGATCATTTAAATGCGGCCGAACTCAGAAGAATCGATCTTCCGTCCGTCCGTAAGTACGCGCTGAACTGGCGCTCTCTGTACACGAGCCGTTTCACAATTAGGGACGGTCGTAATGGTCTGTTTAGCAGATTACGGCCGTGTCTAACCCACCTTTAGCGTGCAGAAAATGACTTTATTTCAAATGAGCCGCATTGTTACAGCGATTTGCAGTAAGGCCATTTTTGCAGTTCTTTAGAATATTAAAGGCTGATTTATATTTCAGCAGTTTGACACCTTGACATTTTGGCACCCCTGTTTTGAATTTCAGCATGCGTTTTGACATGTTTATATTAATAACATTGTGATCTCTGAAGGCCATTGCCCCAGGCTAGTGCAATGAGACTACCAAAGAAAGGCATTTCAAAAGGAATTCTAGAGCAGCAGAGGGACTCCTCAAATCAGCTCTGATACTTTAGGCTGATAAAAATCCATTACGGCCCAGCGGCACAGACGGGGGGGAGGGAGCGCGAGCGCCCGGACAGGCCGAGAGCCGGCGGGGGGCGGGAGGGCTGGAGCTGGAGGAGTTCGGCGCTGGAGATCCGTTAATCAGCGGCTCAGGAGATCTCGGGGAAAGAGCCTGGTGTTCTGCAGATCGGTGCTGCTCTTTAAAAGCAACCTGCGCTTCGAAGAACGCCTGTCTTTCTGCAGCCATTTGACTGATGATTCACCGCGCAGGATGGAAGTGTTAGGCCCCACCGTCCACCGGCTGAGTGGATGGATGACATGGAGAGAGGATATTACATTAGTATCAGACATGCTGAAATGTGACACATACGGCAGCAGATGAGATTATATTAGCACACTGCAGGCTCACATTAACTCGTATGATTGAATGAAAGTGTGCCATTAGACAGCAACACAGTATATTCCATAAAATCAGCAAAACTGATTTGATCTTCACTGTTATACTGAACACACACACACGTCCTAGATTGTTCTGTTTAATTGAGAAGGTGGAAACAATCACATCATTTGTTGTTTTTTTCCCCCAAAGGGCATATTTTATACGTATATATGTATATACATACATACACCATTTACATATATAGCATATAGTAGATGTACATGCACATGTACACAAATTAATTAACATATACATTACCATTCAAAATGTATCAAGGAAGCATTAAATTTAATCAAAAGTGCCAGTAAAGACATTTATAATGTTACAAAAGATTAAATAAATGCTGTTCTTTTGAACTTTCTATTCATCTGTGAATCCTGAAAAATAAAATGTATCACAGTTTTCACACCAATATTGGGCAGCACAAATGTTTTCAACATTGATCATTATCAGAAATGAGCAGCAGCTTTGACCACAGCAATCAATTACATTTCAACTGATATTCAAAAATTAATTGTAATCATTTTTCACAATACTACTGCTTTCTACTGAAAAAAAGCAGCCTTGGTGAGCAGAACAGACATCTTTAAAAAAAAAAAAAAAAATTTAATCAGAAAATATAGCAGATCATACAGTCCAAGGTAGGGGAACAGTTTTCCCAGGAATTGCACATACTGATAAAATGTAACTGAATGAAAACAATGTCCCCAAAATACATTGCAAATGTAATCTTTTTAAGAAACATTATGAAAAAAATCCTCAGCACAAGATGACCTGTACTCATGTAAGTCCAGTAAATGTAAATCAGCAGAGTGAAGAGGAGGGGTTTTTTTGTTTTTGTTTTTTTATCGTTTTAACCACATCAATCGGACCCTCTGCTGAGTCCAGCCAAGCCCACCAGGACCTGTCAGAACCCATCACACACCCTGATAGACACAGACACACAAAACCCACCACGCATGCCGATAGACACAGACACAACCAGTCACACACTTGTGACTGAATATGCATTGCAGTAATTTTAACTAAATGTATTTTCTATATTAATTAGAATTACTTTGCATTAAACTGAAAAACATTTTTAATTGACTAAAATGTTTTGTCAAGATTGAGCTTCATGCATGAGTTTTTCAGATTCAGTAAAAATACATTGTGAAATGACTCAGTTTCACAAAGCAGTTACAGTGTACTGGATATTTTCTGCTTTTGTTATGAATGCAGTGTGTGTGTGTGTGTGTGTGTGTGTGTGTGTGTGTGTGTGTGTGTGTGTGTGTGTGTGTGTGTGTGTGTGTGTGTGTGTGTGTGTGTGTTTGGCGCTGCCCCGTGGCCTCGCCTCCATCTCAGCTCTGCTAAAAAACACGAGTCTGTGACCTCCGACCTTTGTCTGCTTGCACACTCACCGTCAGGACGCTCAACACATAGACCGACTGTGAGTTTCCAGCACTCACATCAATTCAGCTCAAAAGACAGAGAAAGATAAAGTCACCCAAGTTCAGGAAAAAAAGCAAAGATCACGGTGAAGGGATTGAGGGAAAAACAGATTTTAAAGTCACACTGCGGCAGCTCCGAAATGGAGCCTCTATTCATGCGTTTGACACTCGCATCACAGCTCTGTTTACTGGCTGAAGAATCACAGTTATTCTTTTCACAAACTTCCATTCAGCTCTAAGAACTTTAACTGGTCCTATTGATCCATATCATCTAGCAGAAGGTCAGAGGACAGAGGTGCTTGAGATCGCACAGACTCCGTGCTACGTTTTAGCCGGTCGTGTGCTTAGATTGCTATGGAAACACCGTTATTGGCATCAGCTTTTAGAGCTAAAACCCTAGACTTGTTTTCTTATAAGTGGTTCCCAAGTGAGAACAAAAGGTTTGACCAGAGATGTCTGCGCTCCACAATGAGCCTCGCGCATCTGATGTGCGCCTTTTGAAAATGCCCACCACGCTGCCGTCTTTGAGGAGGATCCATCTTGAAACCGTTTTGAGCAACACGTTTCACTTCGGTCAGATCTGTTATAATTGCTCACATTTATCGCTTTCAGGATATGAAGTGATTTTTCTTACCAAGTGTCTTCTTCAGTAGCTTTTTATGAAACAGACTGGGTTAGGAACACAACAGAAGTGGCGCGTTTCAATAGATTTCAGAATTCAGTCGAAACGGCACAAGACTCTGTGTGTCTGAAAGAGTTGTCGATGTTCGTTGATCCTTTCAAACGTGAACTCTACATGATCACGTGACGCGAGGAAGTGCAGATTGTTATACGTCACGTACGGTCATTCAGTCAAAGCTAGGATATTATCATCACAGAAACGAAACAGGCCACATCCCTGTAAAACACAGTACGATGCGTTTGAAGAGTCTCGTTTAAAGAAGCTTGTACGATGTTACAGCAACAGAAACGCTTTATAATTAGACACGTGATTCGCCTCTAAAACACCATTTCTGATTTGACTGTAAAAAACATACAAACCTAATTAAAAGTATTTTCTTTTCTGTGTTGTTGGACAAAAGTCTGGGCTGGATGATCGTCACTGAATCAATGATGAACTGACTTCAACTGGAAAACTGACTGTTTGTCCTCTTGCATTATCGACACACTCTTTTCCTGTTTAATACTGTAAAGTTGCTTAAAGGTGACTTGATTTGCATCAGTATGATTGATGGAGAGACAATGATAAATTGATTTTAATATTATTAGTCATTATTTCATTAGTGTAATTTACAGTTCAAATGAATGCTTTATAAAAGCCTCTCTCTCTCTCTCTCTCACACACACACACACACACACACACACACAGAGAGAGTGGTGCAACTGAGAATATTGCCTGTTATTTTCTCTTGCAGTGTCTAATTCAAGGACGGTGGGAAGAAGTTCTCAAGGTCAGCAAGAGAGTGAGTGTGTGTCCCAAACAGGCTAATCAGAGCGGCGTCTCCTCAGAGGAAACTACACACACACGCTCACGGCCTCCAGACACTCGGCTGCTCTTTTTGCCCATACTGCATCTACTGCAAATGAATCAGTTGAGAGTTGTGCAGAACTCAGGGAAGACGGGCTCGAGACCACATGGACTCACAGTGTGTGTGTGTGTGTGTGTGTGTGTGTGTGTCGCTGCAGCCGGACTTGCGCACGTCCGTCAGACAGCGGCTCATGTCGGACGCCGCTGATCTTGCGGTCATCATTTATTCATGCTGAGCGCGGCTGAGCGGTCGCTGTTGCTCGCTGCTGAAACCCGTGGCTCAACATTCAACATCTTTACTCAAATTGTGCCTGATCTGTCCGTTTAATAATGCATCGCTTGGTTTTTGTTATGTTAAAAAGCTGCTTTTTGCTCTGTTTGCAGGACCCTAATGCCGTGTGACACTCCCTCCCTACAGTCCCGCCTGTGGCCCGGAGACAGGAACGCCGCTCCAGTGATTGACAAGGACAAAAAGAGGTGTGATCCCATTTATGTTTCTGAATCGTCAACTGCAGCGATGGGAGACGGGAATGACAGCTGGGACTGTAACTTTGAGCGTGAGAGGTAAGGACTTCAACGAGACGATCGTGATCACAATCCAGGAACGCGATCAAGGCGAGGAAATCTTGTGCTGAGGATTTTAATTATTTATCAGGACACTGTGTTCCGTTCCTACGAAGCCAGTGTTAAAAGCACCAAACTCTCATTTCTATACACATTACCTTCTTGCCTTGCTCTCATACATTCAAAGGTTCAAATATTGTACAGCCCAGGTTAGATATTTTACGCTCGCCAACAGATTTGGCTACTGAATGTTTATGTTGTCGGCCATTCAGAACTTCAACTAGTCAAAACAAAACATTAGAAATAAACCAGATTATCAAAATCACTGCTTAGATTGAAATATATTTATTATAAAATCTGCAATTCTGTACTCATGCTTTATTCTGCACTCACACTTTATTCTGTATTTACACTTTATTCTGCACTCATACTTTATTCTTTACTCACACTTTATTCTGCACTCACACTTTATTCTATACTCATACTTTATTCTTTACTCACACTCACACTTCATTCTTTACTCACACTTTATTCTGTACTCACACTTTATTCTGTACTCATACTTTATTCTGCACTCACACTTTATTCTGCACTCACACTTTATTCTGTACTCACACTTTATTCTGTACTCATACTTTATTCTTTACTCACACTCACACTTTATTCTTTACTCACACTATTCTGTACTCACACTTTATTCTGTACTCATACTTTATTCTTTACTCACACTCACACTTTATTCTTTACTCACACTTTATTCTGTACTCATACTTTATTCTTTACTCACACTCACACTTTATTCTTTACTCACACTATTCTGTACTCACACTTTATTCTGTACTCACACTTTATTCTGCACTCACAATTTATTCTGTACTCATACTTTATTCTTTACTCACACTCACACTTTATTCTTTACTCACACTTTATTCTTTACTCACACTTTATTCTGTACTCACACTTTATTCTTTACTCACACTTTATTCTGTACTCACACTTTATTCTGTACTCATACTTTATTCTTTACTCACACTCACACTTTATTCTTTACTCACACTTTATTCTTTACTCACACTTTATTCTTTACTCACACTTTATTCTGTACTCACACTTTATTCTGTACTCACACTTTATTCTGTACTCACACTTTATTCTGCACTCACACTTTATTCTGTACTCATACTTTATTCTTTACTCACACTCACACTTTATTCTTTACTCACACTTTATTCTTTACTCACACTTTATTCTGTACTCACACTTTATTCTGTACTCACACTTTATTCTGCACTCACACTTTATTCTGTACTCATACTTTATTCTTTACTCACACTCACACTTTATTCTTTACTCACACTTTATTCTGTACTCACACTTTATTCTGTACTCATATTTTATTCTTTACTCACACTCACACTTTATTCTTTACTCACACTTTATTCTGTACTCATACTTTATTCTGCACTCACACTTTATTCTGTACTCATACTTTATTCTGCACTCACACTTTATTCTGTACTCATACTTTATTCTGTACTCACACTTTATTCTTTACTCACACTTTATTCTTTACTCACACTTTATTCTGTACTCATACTTTATTCTGCACTCACACTTTATTCTTTACTCACACTCACACTTTATTCTTTACTCACACTTTATTCTTTACTCACACTTTATTCTGTACTCACACTTTATTCTGTACTCATACTTTATTCTTTACTCACACTCACACTTTATTCTTTACTCACACTTTATTCTGTACTCATACTTTATTCTTTACTCACACTCACACTTTATTCTTTACTCACACTTTATTCTGTACTCACACTTTATTCTGTACTCATACTTTATTCTTTACTCACACTTTATTCTGTACTCACACTTTATTCTGCACTCACACTTTATTCTGTACTCACACTCACACTTTATTCTTTACTCACACTTTATTCTGTACTCATACTTTATTCTGTACTCACACTCACACTTTATTCTTTACTCACACTTTATTCTGTACTCACACTTTATTCTGTACTCACACTTTATTCTTTACTCACACTTTATTCTTTACTCACACTTTATTCTGTACTCATACTTTATTCTGCACTCACACTTTATTCTTTACTCACACTCACACTTTATTCTTTACTCACACTTTATTCTTTACTCACACTTTATTCTGTACTCACACTTTATTCTGTACTCATACTTTATTCTTTACTCACACTCACACTTTATTCTTTACTCACACTTTATTCTGTACTCATACTTTATTCTTTACTCACACTCACACTTTATTCTTTACTCACACTTTATTCTGTACTCACACTTTATTCTGCACTCACACTTTATTCTGTACTCACACTCACACTTTATTCTTTACTCACACTTTATTCTGTACTCATACTTTATTCTGTACTCACACTCACACTTTATTCTTTACTCACACTTTATTCTGTACTCATACTTTATTCTTTACTCACACTCACACTTTATTCTTTACTCACACTTTATTCTGTACTCACACTTTATTCTGTACTCATACTTTATTCTTTACTCACACTTTATTCTGTACTCACACTTTATTCTGCACTCACACTTTATTCTTTACTCACACTCACACTTTATTCTTTACTCACACTTTATTCTGTACTCACACTTTATTCTGTACTCACACTTTATTCTGCACTCACACTTTATTCTGTACTCATTCTTTATTCTTTACTCACACTCACACTTTATTCTTTACTCACACTTTATTCTTTACTCACACTTTATTCTGTACTCACACTTTATTCTTTACTCACACTTTATTCTGTACTCACACTTTATTCTGTACTCATACTTTATTCTTTACTCACACTCACACTTTATTCTTTACTCACACTTTATTCTGTACTCACACTTTATTCTGTACTCATACTTTATTCTTTACTCACACTTTATTCTTTACTCACAGTTTATTCTGTACTCATACTTTATTCTGCACTCACACTTTATTCTGTACTCATACTTTATTCTGCACTCACACTTTATTCTGTACTCATACTTTATTCTTTACTCACACTCACACTTTATTCTTTACTCACACTTTATTCTTTACTCACACTTTATTCTGTACTCATACTTTATTCTGCACTCACACTTTATTCTTTACTCACACTCACACTTTATTCTTTACTCACACTTTATTCTTTACTCACACTTTATTCTGTACTCACACTTTATTCTGTACTCATACTTTATTCTTTACTCACACTCACACTTTATTCTTTACTCACACTTTATTCTGTACTCATACTTTATTCTTTACTCACACTCACACTTTATTCTTTACTCACACTTTATTCTGTACTCACACTTTATTCTGTACTCATACTTTATTCTTTACTCACACTTTATTCTGTACTCACACTTTATTCTTTACTCACACTCACACTTTATTCTTTACTCACACTTTATTCTTTACTCACACTTTATTCTGTACTCATACTTTATTCTGTACTCACACTTTATTCTGTACTCACACTTTATTCTGTACTCATACTTTATTCTGCACTCACACTTTATTCTGCACTCACACTTTATTCTGTACTCATACTTTATTCTGCACTCACACTTTATTCTGCACTCACACTTTATTCTGTACTCACACTTTATTCTTTACTCACACTCACACTTTATTCTTTACTCACACTTTATTCTGTACTCACACTTTATTCTTTACTCACACTCACACTTTATTCTTTACTCACACTTTATTCTGTACTCACACTTTATTCTGTACTCATACTTTATTCTGCACTCACACTTTATTCTGCACTCACACTTTATTCTGTACTCATACTTTATTCTTTACTCACACTCACACTTTATTCTTTACTCACACTTTATTCTGTACTCATACTTTATTCTTTACTCACACTCACACTTTATTCTTTACTCACACTTTATTCTGTACTCACACTTTATTCTTTACTCACACTCACACTTTATTCTTTACTCACACTTTATTCTGTACTCACACTTTATTCTGTACTCATACTTTATTCTGCACTCACACTTTATTCTGTACTCATACTTTATTCTGCACTCACACTTTATTCTTTACTCACACTTTATTCTGTACTCACACTTTATTCTTTACTCACACTCACACTTTATTCTTTACTCACACTTTATTCTGTACTCACACTTTATTCTGTACTCATACTTTATTCTGCACTCACACTTTATTCTGCACTCACACTTTATTCTGTACTCATACTTTATTCTGTACTCACACTTTATTCTGTACTCACACTTTATTCTGTACTCATACTTTATTCTGCACTCACACTTTATTCTGCACTCACACTTTATTCTGTACTCACACTTTATTCTTTACTCACACTCACACTTTATTCTTTACTCACACTTTATTCTGTACTCACACTTTATTCTTTACTCACACTCACACTTTATTCTTTACTCACACTTTATTCTTTGCTCACACTTTATTCTGTACTCATACTTTATTCTGTACTCACACTTTATTCTCTACTCATACTTTATTCTGTACTCACACTTTATTCTGCACTCACACTTTATTCTGTACTCATACTTTATTCTTTACTCACACTCACACTTTATTCTTTACTCACACTTTATTCTGTACTCACACTTTATTCTGTACTCATACTTTATTCTGCACTCACACTTTATTCTGTACTCATACTTTATTCTGCACTCACACTTTATTCTGTACTCATACTTTATTCTGCACTCACACTTTATTCTGTACTCACACTTTATTCTGTACTCATACTTTATTCTGCACTCACACTTTATTCTGTACTCATACTTTATTCTGCACTCACACTTTATTCTTTACTCACACTTTATTCTGTACTCATACTTTATTCTGCACTCACACTTTATTCTGTACTCATACTTTATTCTTTACTCACACTCACACTTTATTCTGTACTCACACTTTATTCTGTACTCATACTTTATTCTGCACTCACACTTTATTCTGTACTCATACTTTATTCTGCACTCACACTTTATTCTGTACTCATACTTTATTCTGCACTCACACTTTATTCTGTACTCATACTTTATTCTGTACTCATACTTTATTCTGCACTCACACTTTATTCTGTACTCACACTTTATTCTGTACTCACACTTTATTCTGTACTCATACTTTATTCTGTACTCACACTTTATTCTGTACTCACACTTTATTCTGTACTCATACTTTATTCTGCACTCATACTTTATTCTGCACTCACACTTTATTCTGTACTCATACTTTATTCTGTACTCATACTTTATTCTGTACTCATACTTTATTCTGTACTCACACTTTATTCTGTACTCATACTTTATTCTGTACTCATACTTTATTCTGCACTCACACTTTATTCTGTACTCACACTTTATTCTGTACTCACACTTTATTCTGCACTCACACTTTATTCTTTACTCACACTCACACTTTATTCTTTACTCACACTTTATTCTGTACTCACACTTTATTCTGTACTCATACTTTATTCTTTACTCACACTTTATTCTGTACTCATACTTTATTCTTTACTCACACTTTATTCTGTACTCATACTTTATTCTGTACTCACACTTTATTCTGTACTCATACTTTATTCTTTACTCACACTTTATTCTGTACTCATACTTTATTCTTTACTCACACTTTATTCTGTACTCACACTTTATTCTTTACTCACACTTTATTCTGTACTCATACTTTATTCTGTACTCACACTTTATTCTGTACTCATACTTTATTCTTTACTCACACTTTATTCTGTACTCACACTTTATTCTGCACTCACACTTTATTCTGTACTCATACTTTATTCTGTACTCACACTTTATTCTGCACTCACACTTTATTCTGCACTCACACTTTATTCTTTACTCACACTTTATTCTGTACTCACACTTTATTCTGTACTCATACTTTATTCTGCACTCACACTTTATTCTTTACTCACACTTTATTCTGTACTCACACTTTATTCTGTACTCATACTTTATTCTGCACTCACACTTTATTCTGTACTCATACTTTATTCTGCACTCACACTTTATTCTGTACTCATACTTTATTCTGCACTCACACTTTATTCTGTACTCATACTTTATTCTGTACTCATACTTTATTCTGCACTCACACTTTATTCTGTACTCACACTTTATTCTGTACTCACACTTTATTCTGTACTCATACTTTATTCTGTACTCACACTTTATTCTGTACTCATACTTTATTCTGTACTCATACTTTATTCTGCACTCACACTTTATTCTGTACTCATACTTTATTCTGCACTCACACTTTATTCTGTACTCATACTTTATTCTGTACTCATACTTTATTCTGCACTCACACTTTATTCTGTACTCATACTTTATTCTGTACTCATACTTTATTCTGCACTCACACTTTATTCTGTACTCACACTTTATTCTGTACTCACACTTTATTCTGTACTCATACTTTATTCTGTACTCACACTTTATTCTGTACTCACACTTTATTCTGTACTCATACTTTATTCTGCACTCATACTTTATTCTGCACTCACACTTTATTCTGTACTCATACTTTATTCTGTACTCATACTTTATTCTGTACTCATACTTTATTCTGTACTCACACTTTATTCTGCACTCATACTTTATTCTGTACTCATACTTTATTCTGTACTCACACTTTATTCTGCACTCACACTTTATTCTGTACTCATACTTTATTCTGTACTCACACTTTATTCTGCACTCACACTTTATTCTGTACTCACACTTTATTCTGCACTCATACTTTATTCTGCACTCATACTTTATTCTGTACTCATACTTTATTCTGCACTCACACTTTATTCTGCACTCATACTTTATTCTGTACTCATACTTTATTCTGTACTCACACTTTATTCTGCACTCACACTTTATTCTGCACTCATACTTTATTCTGTACTCATACTTTATTCTGTACTCACACTTTATTCTGCACTCACACTTTATTCTGCACTCACACTTTATTCTGCACTCATACTTTATTCTGTACTCATACTTTATTCTGTACTCACACTTTATTCTGCACTCATACTTTATTCTGCACTCATACTTTATTCTGTACTCACACTTTATTCTGCACTCACACTTTATTCTGTACTCATACTTTATTCTGTACTCACACTTTATTCTGCACTCACACTTTATTCTGTACTCATACTTTATTCTGCACTCACACTTTATTCTGCACTCACACTTTATTCTGCACTCACACTTTATTCTGTACTCATACTTTATTCTGTACTCATACTTTATTCTGTACTCACACTTTATTCTGCACTCACTTTATTCTGTACTCATACTTTATTCTGCACTCACACTTTATTCTGCACTCACACTTTATTCTGTACTCATACTTTATTCTGTACTCATACTTTATTCTTGTCACACCCTCTGCACGTTCCCTCAGCCCCAATCACCACGATCCTCCACCAACCAGCCAATCACCACCACAGCACACCCGTGAACCATCACCAGAATACTAATCACCGTCACCTGCACCGGCAATCACCACACCCTTTATATACCTACCTCTGCCACTCACTCATCGGCTGGTATCAAAGTTGCATGGATGTTTCTCTGTGGATCTTCTCCCCCTCCTGTTGTCTCTCCTGTGCTCCTCGTGGATTCTTCCGATGTTCTCCTGTGCTCCTCGTGGATTGCTCTGATGTTCTCCTGTGATACACGTTAATCGTGTTAAAGGGAAGTGACTATTGCTAACGCTATGATCCTTATGAACTTGAACTCACCTGTTGTGTTTGTTTGAAGATTTGACCACAGAGACCTTATTTCACCCGATTGCACGTGTGTTGTACTGTGCACGTTTGTTAATAAATACCTTGAAAGATACTCACCTTCTCCCTTTGTGTGTGGTCGTGACAGGATACCAGCCCATAAAATATTAACTCACCGCTTCACTCATGGAGGCGAGTGCCGCTATCACCGAAGACACCCCCGATCCATTTGCGGATATGGTAAACGTCCTTCGTCAATCTCTACCTGCTGCTCCAACGACGATTTCCAACACGCCCCTCTCTCGCCCCATGAGTTATTCCGGAGACCCGGGTGGTTGCAATGGTTTCCTCCTGCAAAGTTCCCTCTATATTGAAGCCAACGCACACCAGTTTCCTAACGAAATTTCTAAAATATCTTTTATGATTTCCCTCCTCACTGGACAGGCACTCCAATGGGCAGACGCACTCTGGAATTCACGGAGCGACGCTTTAATCTCCTATAATGCTTTCGTTGCCCACTTCAAGGACGTGTTTGGAGCTGCGCTCACTCCCCTTTCGGTGCACGACGAGCTGATCACTCTGAATCAAGGTGCGTCCAATATCCATGAATACACCCTGCGCTTCCGCTCCCTAGCGGCCACCAGTGGTTGGAACCAAGTAGCTCTCCTAGCAGCCTACCGTAAGGGGCTTAAACCCCAGATCCGCAAGCATATGGTTATTTACGATGACAACGTACCGCTGGAAACCTTTATTAAGAAGGCAGTAGGCATTTCTCAACATCTCTCAGCGTGTCCTTCTACAAAGTCTGTACCCAGCTTCCCTCCACTCCGAACACCGTCACCCCAACGAGACGCGGAGGAGCCTATGATTACTGACTCCTATCGCCTGGATCCTGCGGAGAGGAAACGACGAATTAATAATCATCTGTGCCTATATTGTGGAGAAGCCTCTCACTTCATCAGTGCCTGTCCAGTCCGCCCGCCTCGTCCAATGGTGAGTACCGTATCTATTACTCCGGCCATGTCTCTCTTACCCCATATTACCGCTAAACTAATAGTAAACTCTCGTACTCTCCCCATCTATGTGCTCGTGGATTCCGGAGCGGCTGGCAATTTTGTTTCATCACACTTCATTGCTAAACATCGAATTCCCACCGTTCAAAATGAGGTCACATACCACATAACCACAATCCAAAACTCACCATTGGGCGATGGTAAGATATCTCGCCGGACCAAAAAAGTGACCCTCGTCTCCCAACACAACCACCGGGAACATCTGACCCTCCTAGTACTCCCGCGAGCCAACGTGGATGTCATCCTGGGCAGACCATGGCTCATTAAGCACCAACCCCGCATAGATTGGAGCACAGGAGAGGTCCTGGAGTGGGGCGCAACGTGTGAGGACCACGGCTACCATCCTTCCTCGTCAGATGCAAAGTCTCCATACCGTCCTATCCCTCTGCACGCCACCACCATAGAGAGCCCTGCCACTCAATCCGCCACCACCATTCCCCCCGTCTATCAGTCTTTCACCGATGTCTTCAGCAAGGAACGGGCCACACAACTACCACCGCACCGGCCCTGGGACTGTAGTATCGACCTGCTGCCAGGCGCCAAACTACCCCACGGGAAGATCTACCCCCTCTCACGTCCTGAGCAGGAAGCCATGGAGAATTACATCCAGGAGGCTCTCCAACAGGGGTTCATCAGACCTTCCACGTCCCCAGCAGCATCCAGTTTCTTCTTCGTCCCCAAGAAGGATGGTGGGCTCAGACCTTGCATTGACTACCGGGTGCTCAACGACGCCACGGTGAAATTCGCCTATCCACTTCCTCTAGTGCCAGCTGCCTTGGAGGAACTACGGGAAGCCCGCGTCTTCACCAAACTCGACCTCCGCAGTGCATACAACCTGATCCGTATCCGAGAAGGAGATGAGTGGAAGACCGCCTTCATCACCCCCACCGGTCACTATGAATATCAGGTGATGCCCTATGGCCTGGCTAACAGTCCTTCCGTATTTCAGAATTTCATGAACGAAATCTTCCGCGACTACCTCCATCGATTCGTAATCATCTACATTGACGATATCCTCATTTACTCACGTAACCTAAAGGAACATCAAGACCACGTCCGTCAGGTTCTCCAACGCCTCCGTGAGTACCAACTCTATCTAAAATTAGAAAAATGTGAATTCCATCAGCCCACCATCTCCTTTCTCGGATACGTGATCACTGCGGAGGGAGTTCACATGGAAGCCGGCAAGGTGGACGCAGTGGCCAAGTGGGCGGAGCCCAGGACGGTGAAGGAGCTTCAGCGTTTCTTAGGCTTCGCTAACTTCTACCGACGCTTTATAAAGAACTATAGCCTCCTATCGGCTCCACTCACTTCCCTCTTAAAGGGAGGTCGCCGGGTACTACAGTGGACTCCAGAGGCTCAGCAAGCCTTCGACCGTCTAAAACTAATGTTCACCACCGCTCCCATCCTCAAGCACCCCGACCCTTCAAGGCCCTTCGTGGTGGAGGTAGATGCGGCGGACGTGGGCGTAGGAGCCGTGCTGTCCCAGTGGTCTGATGAACCCCGATCCCTCCACCCGTGTGCGTACTATTCCAAAAAAACTTACCCCAGCTGAGCAGAATTATGGAATTGGAGACCGCGAACTGCTGGCCATAAAGCTCGCCCTCGAAGAGTGGCGGCACTGGTTGGAAGGAGCCCAGTTCCCCTTCACCGTAATAACCGACCACAAGAACCTCCAGTACATTCAGAACGCCAAGAGACTAAATGCCCGCCAAGCTCGCTGGTCATTATTCTTTGCCCGATTCAATTTCCACATTACTTACCAACCCGGCCACAAAAACACCAAAGCAGACGCCCTATCACGTATGCACTCACCTGAACCTACCTCTGACGATCCTGATCCAATTCTACCCCCATCTGTCTTTCTCGCACCCATACTATGGCAGCTGGATGAAGATATACGGGCCGCCACCTTCGAGGAACCTGCACCACCGGAGCTTCCCCCGGGTCGTGTCTATGTCCCAAGCCGTCTCAGACCCCTTCTGCTGGATAGTACGCACACGTCCCCCGGCTCAGGACATCCTGGCAGCAGGCGAACCCTCTCGCTCCTCCAGCAGAAATATTGGTGGCCCAACATGAGCAGGGAAGTGGAACGGTACGTCCAAGGATGTTCGGTCTGCGCCGTCAACACAACCCCACGCCGCTTACCCGAAGGTAAATTACAACCGTTACCTATTCCCCGCCGACCCTGGACACACTTGGGCATTGACTTCGCCACAGACCTGCCCCCCTCTCAGGGTTACACCACAATTTTAGTGGTAGTCGATCGATTCTCGAAAGCTTGCAAATTAATACCTCTCAAAGGTCTCCCCACAGCACTAGAAACCGCAGAGGCACTATTCCACAATGTATTCCGGAACTTCGGACTCCCAGAAGACATCGTGTCCGATCGGGGACCCCAATTCATTTCCAGGGTCTGGCGGGCCTTCTTCCAACTTCTGGGTACCACAGTCAGCCTGTCATCCGGATATCACCCTCAAACGAACGGGCAGACCGAACGGAAAATACAGGAAATCTCCCGCTACCTTCGGACGTACTGTTCCCAACATCAAAACACCTGGAGCCAGTATCTACCGTGGGCTGAGTATGCGCAAAATTCCCTCCGTCAAACCTCTACTGGTCTAACCCCATTCCAATGCATTCTAGGTTATCAACCAGCTCTGTTTCCATGGACTGGAGAGTCCTCCGAGGTGCCCGCGGTAGATCACTGGTTCCGAGAGAGCGAGAGGGTGTGGGACTCAGCGCACGTCCATCTCCAGCGGGCAGTACGGAGGCATACGGAACATGCCAACCGCCGTAGGTTACCCAACCCAGTTTACCTCCCCGGGGACCAGGTATGGTTGTCCACTCGAGACATACGCCTCCGGCTGCCCAGTAGGAAGCTGAGTCCCCGCTACATAGGGCCCTTCACCGTGCACTCACAGATCAACCCTGTCACCTACCGTCTAAACCTACCTCCACATTACAGAATCGCCCCCTCGTTTCACGTTTCCCTACTCAAGCGCCACACTGAACCCCTGTTCCCTTCCTCCACAGAGTCGGAGTCACCTCCTCCTCCCGACCCGCCAGAGATCCTTGGAGATAACATCTACCAAGTCCAAGAAATCCTAGACTCCCGGCGGCGGAACGGCCAGCTCCAGTACCTAGTGGACTGGGAGGGGTTCGGACCCGAGGAGAGATCGTGGATACCCCGTGACGACATCCTGGACCCGACTCTCCTCGAGGAATTCCACCGCCAACATCCCGAACGCCCAGCTCCCAGAGGTCGTGGTCGTCCCCGTCGCCGTTCTTGGGTGCCAGGAGTCACCCGTGGAGGAGGGGGTGATGTCACACCCTCTGCACGTTCCCTCAGCCCCAATCACCACGATCCTCCACCAACCAGCCAATCACCACCACAGCACACCCGTGAACCATCACCAGAATACTAATCACCGTCACCTGCACCGGCAATCACCACACCCTTTATATACCTACCTCTGCCACTCACTCATCGGCTGGTATCAAAGTTGCATGGATGTTTCTCTGTGGATCTTCTCCCCCTCCTGTTGTCTCTCCTGTGCTCCTCGTGGATTCTTCCGATGTTCTCCTGTGCTCCTCGTGGATTGCTCTGATGTTCTCCTGTGATACACGTTAATCGTGTTAAAGGGAAGTGACTATTGCTAACGCTATGATCCTTATGAACTTGAACTCACCTGTTGTGTTTGTTTGAAGATTTGACCACAGAGACCTTATTTCACCCGATTGCACGTGTGTTGTACTGTGCACGTTTGTTAATAAATACCTTGAAAGATACTCACCTTCTCCCTTTGTGTGTGGTCGTGACAATTCTGTACTCACACTTTATTCTGCACTCATACTTTATTCTGTACTCATACTTTATTCTGTACTCACACTTTATTCTGTACTCATACTTTATTCTGTACTCATACTTTATTCTGTACTCACACTTTATTCTGTACTCATACTTTATTCTGTACTCATACTTTATTCTGTACTCACACTTTATTCTGCACTCATACTTTATTCTGTACTCATACTTTATTCTGTACTCACACTTTATTCTGTACTCATACTTTATTCTGTACTCATACTTTATTCTGTACTCATACTTTATTCTGTACTCACACTTTATTCTGCACTCACACTTTATTCTGCACTCACACTTTATTCTGTACTCATACTTTATTCTGCACTCACACTTTATTCTGTACTCATACTTTATTCTGTACTCACACTTTATTCTGCACTCACACTTTATTCTGCACTCACACTTTATTCTGTACTCACACTTTATTCTTTACTCACACTCACACTTTATGCTTTACTCACACTTTATTCTGTACTCACACTTTATTCTGTACTCATACTTTATTCTTCACTCACACTTTATTCTGTACTCATACTTTATTCTTTACTCACACTCACACTTTATTCTGCACTCACACTTTATTCTGTACTCACACTTTATTCTGTACTCATACTTTATTCTGCACGCACACTTTATTCTGTACTCACACTTTATTCTGTACTCATACTTTATTCTGCACTCACACTTTATTCTGCACTCACACTTTATTCTGTACTCACACTTTATTCTTTACTCACACTTTATTCTGTACTCACACTTTATTCTTTACTCACACTCACACTTTATTCTGTACTCATACTTTATTCTGTACTCATACTTTATTCTGTACTCATGTTATTCTGTACTCACTTTATTCTGTACTCATGTTATTCTGTACTCACTTTATTATGTACTCATACTTTATTCTGTACTCATACTTTATTCTGTACTCATACTTTATTCTGTACTTATACTTTATTCTGTACTCATACTTTATTCTGTACTCATGTTATTCTGTACTCACTTTATTCTGTACTCATGTTATTCTGTACTCACTTTATTATGTACTCATACTTTATTCTGTACTCATACTTTATTCTGTACTTATACTTTATTCTGTACTCATACTTTATTCTGTACTTATACTTTATTCTGTACTCATACTTTATTCTGTACTCATGTTATTCTGTACTCACTTTATTATGTACTCATACTTTATTCTGTACTCATACTTTATTCTGTACTTATACTTTATTCTGTACTCATACTTTATTCTGTACTCATACTTTATTCTGTACTCATACTTTATTCTGTACTTATACTTTATTCTGTACTCATACTTTATTCTGTACTCATGTTATTCTGTACTCACTTTATTCTGTACTCATGTTATTCTGTACTCACTTTATTATGTACTCATACTTTATTCTGTACTCATACTTTATTCTGTACTCATGTTATTCTGTACTCATGTTATTCTGTACTCATGTTATTCTGTACTCACTTTATTATGTACTCATACTTTATTCTGTACTCATACTTTATTCTGTACTCACTTTATTCTGTACTCATGTTATTCTGTACTCACTTTATGCTGTACTCATGTTATTCTGTACTCACTTTATTCTGTACTCATGTTATTCTGTACTCACTTTATTCTGTACTCATACTTTATTCTGTACTCATACTTTATTCTGTACTCATACTTTATTCTGTACTCATGTTATTCTTTATTTATACTTTATTCTGTACTCATACTTTATTCTGTACTCATACTTTATTCTGTACTCATACTTTATTCTGTACTCATGTTATTCTGTACTCATGTTATTCTGTACTCATGTTATTCTGTACTCACTTTATTATGTACTCATACTTTATTCTGTACTCATACTTTATTCTGTACTCACTTTATTCTGTACTCATGTTATTCTGTACTCACTTTATGCTGTACTCATGTTATTCTGTACTCACTTTATTCTGTACTCATGTTATTCTGTACTCACTTTATTCTGTACTCATACTTTATTCTGTACTCATACTTTATTCTGTACTCATACTTTATTCTGTACTTATACTTTATTCTGTACTCATACTTTATTCTGTATTCATACTTTATTCTGTACTCATGTTATTCTGTACTCACTTTATTCTGTACTCATGTTATTCTGTACTCACTTTATTCTGTACTCATGTTATTCTGTACTCACTTTATTCTGTACTCATGTTATTCTGTACTCATGCTTTATTCTGTACTCATGTTATTCTTTATTTATACTTTATTCTGTACTCATACTTTATTCTGTACTCATACTTTATTCTGTATTCATACTTTATTCTGTACTCATGTTATTCTGTACTCACTTTATTCTGTACTCATGTTATTCTGTACTCACTTTATTCTTTATTTATACTTTATTCTGTACTCATACTTTATTCTGTACTCATACTTTATTCTGTATTCATACTTTATTCTGTACTCATGTTATTCTGTACTCACTTTATTCTGTACTCATGTTATTCTGTACTCATGCTTTATTCTGTACTCATGTTATTCTTTATTTATACTTTATTCTGTACTTATACTTTATTCTGTACTCATACTTTATTCTGTATTCATACTTTATTCTGTACTCATGTTATTCTGTACTCACTTTATTCTGTACTCATGTTATTCTGTACTCACTTTATTCTGTACTCATGTTATTCTGTACTCATGCTTTATTCTGTACTCATGTTATTCTTTATTTATACTTTATTCTGTACTCATACTTTATTCTGTACTCATGTTATTCTTTATTTATACTTTATTCTGTACTCATACTTTATTCTGTATTCATACTTTATTCTGTACTCATGTTATTCTGTACTCACTTTATTCTGTACTCATGTTATTCTGTACTCACTTTATTCTGTACTCATGTTATTCTGTACTCACTTTATTCTGTACTCATGTTATTCTGTATTCATGCTTTATTCTGTACTCATGTTATTCTTTATTTATACTTTATTCTGTACTTATACTTTATTCTGTACTCATACTTTATTCTGTATTCATACTTTCTTCTGTACTCATGTTATTCTGTACTCACTTTATTCTGTACTCATGTTATTCTGTACTCACTTTATTCTGTACTCATGTTATTCTGTACTCACTTTATTCTGTACTCATGTTATTCTGTACTCATGCTTTATTCTGTACTTGCTTTCTCAAGTTCAAAGTGGCAGTCCAGAACAGAGAACCTACTCATTAGTGTGAAGTTCACTTCAAGAATGAACATTTTAGAATACATGAATTTGAATTTAGGTATTTGAAAAATGCATATTTTTATGTATTGTTATAATTATTACATTTCATACATCTTAATTCAAGCCACAAAAAAACTGCACAATACACTATTTTCAGGTGTGCATATACACTTATAGACAACTGTGTGTTCAAACTTGAAAGATGTTTCTAGTTTGCAAGGCTTATTTATCACTTATATACCACTAATATTGGCTAGTGAGTTTATATATGTGTAACGGGTGTTTTTGGTTTTGTTTTGGGGTTTTGTTTCATGTTCATGTTTTCATGTCTTTTATTATGTAATCATTTTCATGCTGTTGTGTCTTGCTTCCCTTCCCTCATGTATTCCTGCCATTGGTCCCTTTGTTCCATGTGTCTTGTCCTGATTGGTTGCTATGGTCTTGTTCCTTGATTCTCATTGGTTGTTTGTGTCATGTGACCTGTATTGTCTAGTATAAATAGCCCTTGTGTTTGAATGGTTCCCTGTCGCGTATTGAAGTATTGAAGTGTAATTCTGCTGTTTGGTGAGTGTTGATCAAGTCTGTTTCAAGTCAAGTTTATGTCAAGTCTGTATCAAGTCAAGTCAAGTCAAGTCTGTTCATGCCAAGTCAAGCCTTTGTCAAGTTATCAAGTCAAGTCTGTTTCATGCCAAGTCAAGTCAAGTCTAGTCTCGTCATTGTTCGGATTACGTTTGTTGTTTGGATTTCACGTTTGGATTGTTTGTTTGGATTATGGATTATCGTCACTGTAAATAAACTGCACTTGGGTTCATCACATCTCGCCGTCTCAGTGGACACTTGTTACAGAATACGCGACCAGCAAAATGAACCCAGCAGTTGTTCGTCTCCTCTCTTTGCGTCAAGGAAACCAAACGATAGAGGACTATGTAGAAGATTTTTGTGGACTGTGCCATCTGGTTGCTTTTAATGATGTGGCACTTAAGGACATTTTTAGAGTGGGTTTAAATGAACCCATTCGTTCTCAATTGCCTGGTGGAAAAATTCATTGGTCATTGGAAACATATATTGACTTTGCTCTCAGGTTGAGTGGTTCCTCATTTACTGTGGGGATAGCTGACGAGGAACCCTGCTATTCTTCAGTATCTGCCACTCCTCATTCTCCACACTTAACCGCCATGTCTGCTGCTTCAGGGCCTGCTCACGTCATGTCTGCTGCTTCAGGGCCTGCTCACGTCATGTCTGCTGCTTCAGGGCCTGCTCACGTCATGTCTGCTGCTTCAGGGCCTGCTCACGTCATGTCTGCTGCTTCAGGGCCTGCTCACGTCATGTCTGCTGCTTCAGGGCCTGCTCACGTCATGTCTGCCGTTCCAGGGCCTGCTCACGCCAAGCCTGCCGCTCCAGGGCCTGCTCACGCCAAGCCTGCCGCTCCAGGGCCTGCTCACGCCAAGCCTGCCGCTCCAGGGCCTGCTCACGCCAAGCCTGCCGCTCCAGGGCCTGCTCACGCCAAGCCTGCCCGTCCAGGGCCTGCTCACGCCAAGCCTGCCGCTCCAGGGCCTGCTCACGCCAAGCCTGCCGCTCCAGGGCCTGCTCACGCCAAGCCTGCCGCTCCAGGGCCTGCTCACGCCAAGCCTGCCGCTCCAGGGCCTGCTCACGCCAAGCCTGCCGCTCCAGGGCCTGCTCACGCCAAGCCTGCCGCTCCAGGGCCTGCTCACGCCAAGCCTGCCGCTCCAGGGCCTGCTCACGCCAAGCCTGCCGCTCCAGGGCCTGCTCACGCCAAGCCTGCCTTTCCAAGGCCTGCTCACGCCAAGCCTGCCGCTCCAGGGCCTGCTCACGCCAAGCCTGCCGCTCCAGGGCCTGCTCACGCCAAGCCTGCCGCTCCAGGGCCTACTCACGCAAAGTTTGCACCCAAGATGGCCGCCATTCCAAAGCCTGTTCACAAGATGGCTGCCGCTCCAGAGTCTGCACCTGTCATGGCCGCCATTCCAGAGTCTGCTTACAAGATGGCCGCCATCCCAAAGCCTGTTCACAAGATGGCTGCTGCTCCAGAGTCTACACCTGTCATGACTGCCCTTCCAGAGCCTTCAACCATCATGGCTGCCATGCCAGAGTCTGCACCCAAGATGGCTGCCATCCCTAAGCCTGTTGTCAAGATGGCCGCCACGCCAGAGTCCCCGGCCAAGATGGCCGCCACGCCAGAGTCCCCGGCCAAGATGGCCGCCACACCAGAGTCCCCGGCCAAGATGGCCGCCACGCCAGAGCCATGCCAAGCCTCAATTTATCCTTCAAAGCCTCATCAGGTCTTGATTGCCAGCATACTGGATCCTCCTTTAATGTCAGTCCGGGCTGCAGGCATACCCGCAGAGCCAACGCTCCCAAGCCACACACCCACTAGCCTGGAGGGCTCCCCTCTATCCACTGCGCTGCCTGTGATGGCCATCGCCATTTTAAGTGTGTGGGCTGCTCACTGCGTCCCAGAGGCCACGTCTGTCCATGAACCCGCTGCGCCCATGCCTCTTACCGAGGCGGCGTCCATAGCGGGATTTCCTGCTCTGCCGGCTCCGCCATGGCTTCCTGCTCTGCCTGCGCCGCCTAGTCTTCCTGCTCTGCCTGCGCCGCCTAGTCTTCCTGCTCTGCCTGCGCCGCCTAGTCTTCCTGCTCTGCCTGCACCGCCAAGGCCTCCTGCTCTGCCTGCACCGCCAAGGCTTCACGCTCTGCCTGCTCCGCCAAGGCCTCCTGCTCTGCCTGCACCGCCAAGGCTTCACGCTCTGCCTGCTCCGCCAAGGCCTCCTGCTCTGCCGGCACCGCCAAGGCCTCCTGCTCTGCCTGCACCGCCAAGGCTTCCTGCTCTGCCTGCTCCGCCAAGGCTTCACGCTCTGCCTGCACCGCCAAGGCCTCCTGCTCTGCCGGCTCCGCCATGGCTTCCTGCTCTGCCTGCCCCGCCATGGCTTCCTGCTCTGCTGGCCCCGCCATGGCTTCCTGCTCTGCCGGCCCCGCCATGGCTTCCACTACTCCACAGTCTGCCACTGTTTCATGGCCCTGATCCTCCAGAGCTTCACTGTCTGCCATCACTCCACGGTCCAGGCCCTCCACTGTTTCATTGTCTGACACTGCTT
Source organism: Garra rufa (assembly GCF_049309525.1). NCBI lineage: Eukaryota > Metazoa > Chordata > Actinopteri > Cypriniformes > Cyprinidae > Garra > Garra rufa. The sequence goes on along the minus strand of NC_133371.1, from coordinate 49,665,799 downwards.
CACGGCCCAGATCCTCCAAGTTTCCACTGTCTGCCACAACTCCATGCCCCAGGCCCTCCATTGTTCCAGAGTCTGCCACTGCTGCACGGCCCAGGTCCTCCACTGTCTCACTGTCTGCCACTGCTCCATGGCCCAGGTCCTCCCATGCTTCACTGTCAGCCATTACTCCATGCCCCAGGCCCTCCATTGTTCCACAGTCTGCCACTGCTCCACGGCCCAGGTCCTCCAGTTTCCCACTGTCTGCCACTGCTTCATTGTCTAGGTCCTCCATTACTCCACTGCCCAGGTCCACCACTGTACCCTTGGTCTTGCCCATTGTTTCTTGCTCCATGCCATGATTCTGAATCTGTTCCCCTACATGGACCTGGCCCTCCATCCCGCCCCCTATTTCACCCCTGCTCTACCACCCTCCTGGACTTTTTAGTTTAGGGTTTTGTTTTGGGCGTCGGGAGCCGCCCTTAGAGGGGGGGAAATGTAACGGGTGTTTTTGGTTTTGTTTTGGGGTTTTGTTTCATGTTCATGTTTTCATGTCTTTTATTATGTAATCATTTTCATGCTGTTGTGTCTTGCTTCCCTTCCCTCATGTATTCCTGCCATTGGTCCCTTTGTTCCATGTGTCTTGTCCTGATTGGTTGCTATGGTCTTGTTCCTTGATTCTCATTGGTTGTTTGTGTCATGTGACCTGTATTGTCTAGTATAAATAGCCCTTGTGTTTGAATGGTTCCCTGTCGCGTATTGAAGTATTGAAGTGTAATTCTGCTGTTTGGTGAGTGTTGATCAAGTCTGTTTCAAGTCAAGTTTATGTCAAGTCTGTATCAAGTCAAGTCAAGTCAAGTCTGTTCATGCCAAGTCAAGCCTTTGTCAAGTTATCAAGTCAAGTCTGTTTCATGCCAAGTCAAGTCAAGTCTAGTCTCGTCATTGTTCGGATTACGTTTGTTGTTTGGATTTCACGTTTGGATTGTTTGTTTGGATTATGGATTATCGTCACTGTAAATAAACTGCACTTGGGTTCATCACATCTCGCCGTCTCAGTGGACACTTGTTACAATATGTTACTCACCAAAGTAGAGCTTCATTTCTAGCCCAGCATACTGCAGCGAAATATTACTGCTGGAGTGACGAGATTCAGCCTGATGAACTTATGAGCTGTCTGAGACGTTTTAATAGGACTTGATTAAGTCATGTACTTTAACCACTGAGCGATGACCCATCAGCGCTTTAGTTAATGTCGAGGACCAACAGGATCCTGTTCTACAGCTGAAATCACTGGACAGGATACCATGTAAGGAACACCAAACATTTTACTAGTGACAGATAAACCTGATGCTGAGAGCACAACACATCTGATTTACTGTCATTCCATTTTTCCCCATAGTTCTTCTCTTATACAGACGTAAAGATGAAAGGTGCAAAGGTCAGATTAAAGTTGTCTGGTTACATGATCAGTCTCAGATGATGATGGTGTTACAGTGAGGATGATGATGATGGCCAGAGCAGCGGCTCTATTCAAATGCACAAGCCCCCGATGCAGGAAAATAAGCACCTGTCATGCGCCAAGCCAAGTGTTAAGTGCAGAAATTGTGGAGGCGCGGCCGCTGTTTCCGCAGACTGGCGTTTGGGTGGCAGTGCGGCAGGAGCTGAGGGGCATCATGGCAACTGTTATTTACTGGTCGTCTGCCTCATTTCCCACAATTCAGTGTGGCTGCGTTACACGCGCTGAGGGGCTGAAATCCCTCCGTGTCGAGGCTACGGGGGAAAAAAGACGACAAACATTTAGATCATTTATTCAGGCGGTGTGGTGTCGTCCTCTGGCCGTGATGATGCCGTTCCCTCCGGTGCGGCTCTGACACTGGCGTTTACAGCAGCGTAAAACTAACTTCACATGAAAGCACAAACACTTGCATAGGTCTCTGAGAAGATAATAAATTTCACTCATATAATAAACTAATAATAATCACCTGTTCTTAGTAGTCTAGCACAAACAGCAGCATAAATGAAACAGAAAATCATTTACTGATTTGGACAAGCACTAAAAGCACATATACAAATAATGAATGAGTAAACAGCAAATGCAAAATTCATACAAATTCCTTTGGATTCATATAATGTGTCAAAGCAGATTTATTTTTATTTTTTTCTTGCCTTTTGTAGCAATCATAGTCATTTATAATCGGGTCTTCATCGCCACCTAGTGGAGAACTGAGGAATCACAGTTACAGTAGGAGGACTGCTGGGACTGTCTTTACAAAGTGTCTGTAAAAATTAAAACAAAAAATGTATTCATGAATCATTCAGTCTATGGCTGAAGCCCACCTGATGGTTCTCACATACACAGACCGTCTCCTGCGCTCATACTGACGTGTGTTTGCTGGAAAGAGTACAGACCATAGAGTGTGAGAAAAAAACAACAATAGTTTACTTTCTGCATTTGAATTATTTAATACAAAAAGTGCTGTTTCTGTGAAAGGCTGAAATAAACTACTTTTTCATTAAACCATGAAGTCTGTGAGCAGTTATTAACTCCAGGGGGTCCTGTTACTCAAGACAAGAGTGAAAAGTGAAAAGAATCGATTCTATGAAAGTGCTGGATGAGATCAGAAGGCATTGATGAAGGAGCCGTGTGTCGGTGAAACAGTTCTGCCCCCTACAGGAGAACAACCCTGTCACCAGCAGATCCATGACTGAAGATCATTGACCTGCCAGAGCTGATCGGCTGTTGACCGATCTGAGGTCAGCAGGTCAAGATAGAGACATCGACTCCTCCTGTTGTAGGTTTGATTTGTGGTACTGAGATAAATGTTAATGTTAAACAAAACAAATGTCGAACATTCTCAAATGGCAACAACCGAAGCACTAATTCACTTTGAAGAATGCGTATTAAACTGCTGATGCAGCCTCAAGAAAAAATCAAAATAACACTTGATTTGGCTGAACATTCAGTATTTCTTTTTGTGCTCATGAAGCAATCTAGTAAAGGTAGATGGTAATCACCCGCTGATATCTCTTTTAACCATTTAAAATTGTCAGTCTTGCACAGATTTAGGATGATGTTCTGTCAGAAGCAGATGAGAATCACTAAAACGAATTATGACTTATTTTAATTTACTCAGTCTGTGTAATGAAACGTAAGCAGACACGCGTTAGGGCGTGGTAAAGGTGTTTGCATGAACAGAGTAATCTGGGTAAAGGGCAAAAGTCTAGTTGACTGTATTTATGATATTTGAGAGGTAAAAGAGCACTGTCGTCAATCTATTAAGTTTACCCAGTGACCGATTGTGATTGGAAACACTCTCACTGTCAGTCAGTTGCTCTGCTTTTGTATCCGTGACAAGTCAACACTGCAAAATGTTAATTATTTTACCAAAATAAGAGTGATCATTCAAAATGCATGTTATTTTTTTATTTAGTGCTGTCCTGAATAAGATACTTTACAAAAAAATATATTTACATATAGTCCACAAGACAAAATAATAGCTGAAGTTAGTTAACCTTTTCATAAATTAACTTTGTATGCTTGAGTCTTAATATTGTTGCTGTTTTTTTATTGTTGTTCATGGGTTCTTTGTCCTATACTGTTAAACTGCTTCACTCAGTAAAGCACATTCACATACAGACTCAATCTTTCTCAGTCTGTTGCTTTGGCATGTAATGATTCACCACACACACACAAAAAAACTCTTTTGTAAAAACTCTTTTTTTTTTTTTACATTGAGTTGTAAATTGGGAGAGTATTTCCAGGAGCATGTTGGAGTGAAATTGTTGTTCTAAATATGTTTATTGAAGGAAATTCTGTAAAGCACATTTTTATTGCTGTTCTGGTTCTAACAGTTTTTCTTTCCCCTTTAAAAATAAACTAATGCTGAATTGAAACACGTGCTATGTGTGGTTGTCTGCAATAAAATGAAAGCTCATATATTGGACAGAATAAAATCCCACAGAAGTAGGAAATAAAACGATCCCCAACATTACACGACGAAGGGATCGGGCTGTAGTGTTTAAGGAGGAAGAAGACGAGGGAAGAGGTGTTTCTCCAGGCCCTTTCTCCTCTTTCATTATTTATTTCCTTATTAACTGCGATCAAAACATTGATGGTCGATCATCCGCCTCTGAGCTCGAGACCCGCGGAATATCGTGCAGTATTTCACGTCGGCGACTGTGTGTGTCGCGATGGCTCGCCCACGGCCCCGGGAATATAAAGCTGGAGATTTGGTTTTCGCCAAGATGAAGGGATACCCGCACTGGCCGGCGAGGGTGAGTACGAGCAGTAGCCGAGCGGAGCGGCGGGGAGGCCGGTTACCGGACCGGAGAGCGCCCGCTGCACACACACCCCCCGTGCGCTCGAGCGGCTTCATCTGCGTGCAAATAAGGGCCAAAACGGAGGGAAGGGGATCATAATGCATCTTAATGCATCGGTAAAAGCCTCCGACGCGCGGATAGTTGGCTCGAAAGTGTGTTTTTGTGTGTTAGCGTGATACGACGCGCTCGTTCTCGTCGTTCGGGGCTCTGCGTTATTTTAGACGTTTTTGAAATGCCTGAATCTCGGGATGGGTCTGGTTCGGATGTGTGTGTTGGGTCTGTTGGTGTGTGTTTGTGCCGCTGATGTTGTTATTGGGGGAGCAGCTGTTGCTCATCTGGGCCGTGAAGCGGCCGTTCGGCCCGCGCGGGACCGGAACAGAAACCATTTCATTCAGAACCGCCTGAGTGACGTTCAGCTGCGGCGCGTCAAGAACCGAACTCCTCCGAACTCGAACCCGCGTCGGGGCAAAGCCAACCGTTCTTTTCCGTACGGTGGGTGTGTATGAGATGATCTGGGCCCGGAATAGCGCTTTAGTTTCAGCTTCATTTCAAAGCCAGCCCACCATGTTCTCAGATCAGTGCTCTTATAGTTCGGAGATCAGGATCCCAGAGATCCACAAAGCGGTTCTTCAAGTCTGGCAGCAAGAACACAAGCGTGTAAAGATGTGAAGTGTCTATAATGTGAAATGAGGTAAAAGGATCATTAAAAGTGGATCCAAGCTGATCTGTAGGGTTCATGGATAAAAACCTGTTTAAAACTCAGAATTACAAAAATGTTCTTGATCAGTGTGAGAGTTTGGCGCTGAACTGTCTGTTTTTCTCCTGATGGTTCTAGATCGATGAGCTGCCGGAGGGAGCTGTGAAGCCGCCAGCTAATAAATACCCCATCTTCTTCTTTGGCACCCATGAGACGTAAGTCGTGTTTGTGTGTTTGTGATTCCTGTGTGTGAATGACGGACGGCCGTATGAACCACCGCTGTGTGTCTCCTGTCGTCCCGCAGTGCCTTTCTGGGCCCTAAAGACCTGCTGCCCTACAAGGAATACAAAGACAAGTTTGGCAAGTCAAACAAGAGAAAAGGATTTAATGAAGGCCTGTGGGAAATTGAAAACAACCCTGGTGTCAAATTTACCGGTTACCAGGTGAGTACGGTACCAGCACACGAGCTCGGATGAGCGCGAGGGTCGGCTGATCCCTAACCTGTGCCTTCAGGTCATGCAGCAGCAGAGCTCGTCCGAGACGGAAGGGGAAGGTGGGAACGCGGCCGATGCCAGCAGCGAGGGAGATTCGGTGGGCGAGGAGGAGGAGGAGGGCAAAATAAAGAGCGACAAGGTCGGATCCAAGCGGAAAAAAAGCACATCCTCGAAGGTACCTGAGCAACTTTTTAACTGATTTTCACAGATATTTTTTTATCTTCATAGCATTGAGCAGATGAAGTGGACTGGGACAAAAACAAAACTCCGTGGGGTGTTTAGGTAGTGGAGAGAAAACGGGGACCAGACTCACCATCCAGTACATATGGCAGATATGATCTAGGGACAGAATCTGTGTAAATCAAGTCGTGAGTTTGTTGAATATATGAAATGATTCGGATGAACACGTTCAGTTGAGTTGATGCTAAAGGTCACTTCAGGCTCCGGGTCAGTAGAGGGCAGAATATGCCACAGCTTCCGCATGAACTGGTGTGTAAAACAGAGACAATAGGAAAATGAACACGTCACACTGAGTGTTTGAGATCAGAGAGATCTCTCTTTCTCACCCTACATCCACACACCTGAACCCTCCTTCAGGTCCGTCTGTGTTGAAGCAGCATGGGAAGTGCATGTGCTGAACGCTTGCATCCCTCTCGCTGAGCCCTCACTTAGCAACAGCTGTTGCCTAGCAACAGAGTCCTGTGCGTTCATACATGTAGTGAAGGTTTAGTGCAGCGGCGTGACGCAGGACGCGCCTCAGCCTGTTTTCACTCTCACGTTCTTCTAGATGTCGTCCAAGCTGTCCAGGAAGGGTTCGGATGAAGATCTGGAGAAGGATGGGAAAGACGAGCAGAAGAGTGGATCAGAGGCTGGTGACCATGACAACAACATCCAGAACTCTTCAGACAAAACATGCAGTCAAGGGGTAAGAGCAGATCGCATTTCATGGACATGTGAAGATCCTCTGACACGTATAACTACATTATACTTCAGAAATATACGGTAACAGTGATTTCATGAAATGGCTAATTACACTCTTGCCTGAAACCACATGGACCCCTAGAGGAAGAGCGAGTGTGTGTAACGTCAGGAATATTCCTCCGCTTTACAGTATTAGAGTGAAATGACGGCTGCTTTTCTCTCTTTCAGCAGAATCTGTCGCTCCGGGAGGATCACTAGACGATCGTCGGATGACGGCTCGTGACGCTTGATGTGTGATATTGTAAATGCATCTTATTACTCTGATCGCTTGCAAACTCCCACACATTATTATCTGGTTTAGTCAAATATACATACGGTAAAAAAAACACACAACGTCCAGGAGTCACACACAAACGACCGTCATTTCTTTCTGCTGTTTTGATTTTAGAGGTTCAGATCTCTCAGTCATTCCGCTCATTAACGCGTGTCGTGCTAGACATCTCTTTCTTTCGCCATGAACGAACACACTGTAGGTCTGACATTCGTCCGTTCCACAACTCGGCCATCTTTCGTGCTTTTACGTAATCGGAGAAAAAAAAGAGTGGAAACCGTAGAATCCGTATGAAGTATCGTGCACAAACAGAGCTGCGTGCTGTAACTCCATATTATCTCTGTACATTTGATTTGGGTGTAGATTCTAGGAGCTCTGTACTATTATCCCAGCGCTAGAGGTACTGCTCATCTTTTTAAGACGTGAAATATCCGTTCGTGTGTCAGTGGGTTGGTTGTTTTCTAGCCTTTCTAGTGGCATGCTGGCTTCTGTTTTCATTCCGTAGTTCCCGTTCCGTTCCGTTCCGATGATGTTCTTCTGTCCGTCCGTTTCGTCGGACGGCGCCGATCCTGTCCTCTTCCCGACGGAAACATTGCCCTCGATTTGTTACGTTTTGATTCCTTCTCTTTGTTTATATAAAGAATATATTCTATTTATTTTTGATGATAGTAGATGAAACATCTGTGGTAAATTCGCACTCACCAATGTAGTTTTAATTTCGTTTGAAGTTTTATTGCCCTCATACATGTTGCATTTTCAAGGTTTGTAGCTACATGTAAACTGTTTTTCCTGTTTATTGACAAGAATTTTACAGAATAAACTCATTGGAATGCAAGCGGTTTTCCGTTTTCTCTGCCGTGTAAAATATGACCATCTTTAATGTTCTTTGGAGAACTTGGAAAGACTGATAGTGATGCACTGAAGTGTTTGAGTTCTTCTCTGTGATTCCACTAGTGGGCGCTGCAGTCCTAGAAACCTCACTATCAGCAGAATCTATGGTCAACTGACTCTTAGTGTGATTTTATCTAGACAGACCTGCAACAGCACAGTATTGAACACAGCAGGAGATGAGTTTGTTATTCTGCATTATTTTAAACAGTACTGAATGTATGTAGAACAACATTAATTAAATAAAATGTGGATTGTGTTGGTGAAGTCATTGAATGGCCAGAAAGCAGACGTGATTCAATCATTTGAGCTGCCAAACACACATTTACACGAAACCACAGTCTCTACTCATTCATCATGTAGTGTTTATTTTACGTAACGTCTGTGAGACTGTGGATGTTTGATTCTTCTGCTTTTTCTTCCAGTTGACTGTATTTGTGTGGCGTGCTGCTGCCTGAGGCTCAAAATGCTGCTTTAGCGGATAAAAATAGATGAACATCAGCCCCACACACACACACACACAGACCTAAACACATTCTCTCTCACACTGGAGCACACACACATTTACTGTCTCAATCCTGACGCGGGTCACACTGTGCTGCAGGGAAGAGAGAGACAGTGTTTTTTTCTCAGTGTTTTATATTAAGTCTTTCATTTTGAACTTTTTAAAATAATTTAGTATATTTAGAGTTTAGATATTTTACGCAACTTTTGTACAGTCTTTAGATTCTGCACTTGCTTTGAGAAAACAAGCTCACGATTATTGTCATTTCAGTGAAGCACATTTACCTGAAAATGCACCAACACACACACAGTGGGATCACACTCGAGCCGCAGCACACGTGTTTGTCTGGAGTCACGTGAGGGATGAAGGGGTTCAGAGAGAGAGAGAGAGAGAGGCCGCCAGCGCTGTCACATCACATTCACACTCGCTCCACTACACCTCAATAATGTCTTTGCTCAGACATGGAGGCTCAAGCGTGTTTTCAGACGATGTTTCCTTATTTTCTCTCAGGTGAGCGTGATGCTCGTCCACCAAACCTCATCCTTTATTTGTGTTTTATTCTCTAAGGGAATTCTGTGTTATAATTGATGACTGGTTGTAAGCAGACTATAATGTATGCACTAAATCAGTCTGTACTAGCCAGTGAGGTTCCAGACGTTTCATAAAGCCTAATGAAGTGAATGTCAGGCCTCTAAACCCGATTCATCAGGCGCTGATCCGCTTGAGCAGGTTAGTGAATTAATTCACATCATCAGAGTCATGTTATGACTGGAGCAAGTGTAGAGGAAACTAGACTAGATAAACTGTCTAAACTAATAAAGCCAAGCATTCACCTTCTGTTGTGTTTCAGAGTCAAACACACACTGACAGAGGATCAGTTCAACTGCTTTATTTACACAAAACAAATGTAATTCCACCAAGAAAACAAATGATCAAATAAACATGACACGCTTGATCAGATTCTGTCGCTGTGGGTCAGTAACGTGATCTCTGGCCGTAAGAGCCGAAGTTCCGTTCATTGCGGCGGTCGGGGAAATGATGTCCGCGGGGTTCGTGCTGCCGCTGCTCCGGGACTCTACCGGGAAACACACACATGTTCATTCAGCAGCAGTCACAGCCATCCGACTCAACAAACCACATGTGATCACTGCACTCACCGCCTGTCTCTGCGCCCGCGCGCCGATCTCCAGTCCTCGAGCACGGGCGGCGGGTCGGGCGCGCGCTGCCGGTATCGCTGGAACTCCGCGTCCTCCGCGGAGAAACGCGACGCGAACTTCACGTCATAGTCACTGGCGCAAGACATGGCGCTCCAAACGGAAACAGGTGCCTAGAGATTTTACCAGACCGCTTCAATGTGTCTGACAAACAACAGCGTTTAAACTGATTACGGTGAAATCTCACCTGCACAAAAGCCAAATATCACCACGACACGTGATGTGCAACTCTGATTTCACTCCCTAAAGGCATTACCAAAGGTTCCGGCAGATGAGTTCCTCTTCCGTTCACACGCTTCACAATCCACGCATTTTTACACCATATATCACTGTGAGTTTCTTATTGTGAAGTTTTTTTTTTTTGTTTTTTTAAATGTGCACTAATACTAAACGTACTTTCAGTTGTGTATTTTAACTGACCATGGGCTTTTGTTTTACGGCTGGTTGCTGGTTGATTAATTAATAATGTAGAACAGTTGGATCAGTTGCAGCTTCGGAGCCGCGGAACATTTGGGATTCTGCAGAAATGTGAGTACGAGAAAGTTTAATATGACTACAAAACAAAACTAACCGCAGTTTATCAGTTAGTCTCACTGTCTAAGAGTGAGTGTTTAGATCAGACTGAATAAAAGCGACGACGCGTTGGTTTTGTGTGTATCAGAGAGAGAGAGAGTGTGTGTGTGTGTGTGTGTGTGTGTGTGTGTGTGTGTGTGTGTGTGTGTGTGTGTGTGTGTCAGAGAGAGAGAGAGAGTGTGTGTGTGTGTGTGTGTGTGTGTGTGTGTGTGTGTGTGTCAGAGAGAGAGAGAGAGAGAGTGTGTGTGTGTGTGTGTGTGTGTGTGTGTGTGTGTGTGTGTGTGTGTGTGTGTGTGTGTCAGAGAGAGAGAGAGAGAGTGTGTGTGTGTGTGTGTGTGTGTGTGTGTGTGTGTGTGTGTGTGTGTGTGTGTGTGTGTGTGTGTCAGAGAGAGAGAGAGTGTGTGTGTGTGTGTGTGTGTGTGTGTGTGTGTGTGTGTGTGTGTGTGTGTGTGTGTGTGTGTGTGTGTGTGTGTGTGTCAGAGAGAGAGAGAGTGTGTGTGTGTGTGTGTGTGTGTGTGTGTGTGTGTGTGTGTGTGTGTGTGTGTGTGTGTGTGTCTCTCTCTCTCAGAGAGCGTCTGACTCTCTCAGTTTGAATTCATAATCATCTGCAGCGGACTGAACTCAACACTCCCACATTTATTGACGCGTTTCACCATTGCCGCCTGTAAAT
>NC_133371.1:49640867-49653367 GCF_049309525.1 Garra rufa | reverse complement strand
CTGATTGTAGAGAACTCATCAGGATCCTGTGGTGTGGCACTGATGGCCGTCAAGGTTGGCGAGGTCTTTATTGATGATCCGCCTTGGAGCTCATCTGGTTGACATCCATGGCTATTGAAGTCATCTCCAGGTGGTGATCCATGATCTGAGCTGGATACGGACTGGATCCGGGGGACTGCAGTGACCATCTGATCCGGATACAGGCTGGATCTGGTGGCTACGGTGACCTCGGAATAAGAATGAAACAGACTAATATTAGCGTAGATGCCATTCTTTTTACGATGCAACGAGTGCATCAGATGTTATGGGAGGTGTTTTCGGTTCCGGTTGACCTAATTAATGCAGCCTAACAATCCTTTAACGGATTTGAATTATAGAAATGTGTTAATGATTTTATGTGTAAGCCAGGTTAAAGAGATGTGTGTGTGTGTGTGTGTGTGTGTGTAGTGAACTTTTGTGTAGTGTGTGTGTGTGTGTGTGTGTGTGTGTGTGTGTGTAGTGAACTTTTGTGTAGTGTGTGTGTGTGTGTGTGTGTGTGTGTGTGTGTGTAGTGAACTTTTGTGTAGTGTGTGTGTGTGTGTAGTGAACTTTTGTGTAGTGTGTGTGTGTGTGTGTGTGTGTAGTGAACTTTTGTGTAGTGTGTGTGTGTGTGTGTAGTGAACTTTTGTGTAGTGTGTGTGTGTTCTTGAATGTGGCAAATAAAATGTGGAATTTTACTTGGATTTAAATTCATATCGGAGGATTTGAAATTCATATATTTGTGTTTTTAAATAACACAATATTCAGTGTGAATCATCCATAAACGTAATCAAACACAAAGTGAGCTGCTTATGGAAAATTGTATTGAATTGATTCCATTATATCTAATAAATCGAGTGGATGAGCATTTCATTTCCCAGAATTCAGTTGGACTGGTGAAGTTTCAGTGTTTTATTTCTTCATGTTGAATTGTATTTTAGTTCCTGTCCCTGTCATTCTGTTTCCACATCCGATTCAAACTCACAGTCATGAACTGAGCCGGAGACGATTCCTCTCTAAGTGTGTGTTTCTCCTGTGTGTCTCATCAGAAGCGAGAGAAGAGGAGAACTGAGGAGGAGCAGATGAAGCAGTGGGTGGAGAATGAGAGAGCAAAGACGCTCAACAGACTGCGCTTCTTCAGAGAGGTGTGTGTGTGTGTGTGTGTGTGTGTGTGTGTGTGTGTGTGTGTACCTGTGTGTACCTGTGTGTGTATTGTTTTCAGCATGGCTTCACTCTTTGTTTCCTGTGTGTTTCTCTGAGTTTAGAGGCATCAGGGTCAGTACGTGTTACAGACGGCTCATGTAAAGCCAGTGTCACATGACTCCAGCAGAGATGACTCCTCCCAGCCCCTGTCAATCATCAGCCTGGGCCCGCAGAGCTCCACCCCCCACAGGAAGAGGCGGAGTCAGAAGCAGCGTGACATACCAGTGCAGATTCTACTGCCGCCTGGATCGGGATCAGCACAGCCGGACCAGACACCGCCGCCTCCTCCTCCTAATCCTCCTCCTCTTCTTCCTCCCCCTCCGCCTCCCCCTCCTCCAACCCTTCCTCCTCCTCCTCCTCCTCCTCCTCCTCCCCCTCCTCCAACCCTTCCTCCTCCTCCTGCCCCACGCATCAGTGAGAAGCTGCCCATCCGAAACACTCTAGAGCAGAATTCAGGTGAGTCTCACAAACTCCTGTATGATCCTGTATGAATTGTTTTATTGTTCAGATCTGTGAGGAGCCTCTCCAGTGACCAGATTCACAAAATCTAAAATTAAATCCTTAACTGCTGTTTTGTTTTATCTAAAAGGAAAGAGTTATGAATAGTTTATATATTCTCAAAAATACTTATTCTTTTCTAGTTTCTTGTACTGAAGTATATTAAGTTCTAATTAAATCTTCTTAAAGGGTTATGAATCCCACGTTTCAGCGCTGGCTAGCTCTCACCACAGACAATACTGACAACTTTGGGTTCAGACAGTTTCATTTCGCTCCCATCGAGTTTAAAACAAATAAATGCACAGCCATTTGCACTATGCAACAAAAATGTATATATGAACGCGCTGTTGAACCTCTAATAATTGTTAAGCCTTTATTTGCAGCGTTTATATAACCCTTTTGATGGGTTGTGCTCAAACTCACTTTATGAATGGATCGCATGTGCCAAACTCTTCACACACTCTTTCGATCCATGAACATTTTTCTCAGTTAATGTATGCAATCTCATAGTCACAGCAAATCAGCACATGCTGTCGTGAATAATTAAGTGAAGCGTCTTCTCATCGGATAAGAACACGCGGCGTCATGAATATTTATGAGACACCGACGCGAGTACTATAGTCCATCGCCGCGTCACAAACCGAAGATGAAAATGGCACAAAAGAGCTCAAAATTAAGCAGTTCTCTCTGACAGTTACTATTAACAGATGCTAACGTTGCTTTCTGTGATGTGCAACACAAACACTTCTGCTAATATCTGGGGTTTCATAACCCTTTAAGGTTAAGAGAACGTCTTAAATCCTCAACGTCTCAAGGTGCGTTCACACCGGACGCGAATGAAGCGGCAAGCGCGAGTGATTTACATGTTAAGTCAATGCAAAGACGCGCGAGTTCAAAAATCTGAACTTTGGCGAAAATCCGCGCCGCGGTAACCAATCAGGAGCTTGCTCTAGTAGTGACGGAGGCAGAAATCCGAAACAACAATGGCGGACAAAATCACCGTTGCTGTCTGTGGTTCCTCGGAGCTGTACGATACATCTTTGGACTTTTGTAGAAACAGGAATAAAAGGGATCTTGCTAGGAATAAAGTGAGGGAAGAGGTCGGACAATCTGGTTAGTTTTAAAAAACGCTCTTTACTCAATTTGACCTACATATACATACATATTGAGACTACAAGCAAGCTAAAGCTGGCAAATTGAGCTCATTCACCTATTTTACAACTACTTTCCCGCTGACGAGTGGCAGAAGCCCCTCCCTTGACGCGAATTCGCGTCTGTTGTGAAGAAAATTTTACCGCGCGAATAGCGCGTTTTTTCCGCGCAAGTCGCGTCCGGTGTGAACGCACCATCAGGCGTCACATTCAGGAGCAGCTGGAGGTGCTCAGAAAAGGCTTCTTAGCAGGACAAAGGTTAAGACCAGCTTAAAGTAGTGTTTGTCAAATAGACGGGTCAGACGACATCCGAGCGTGTCGTTTCAGCGACGGTCTCCGTTTCAGTTTAAGTTGAAATCTGAGACGTTTCTGTGTGAGTTTGAGCCGTTTGAGTGACTGACGTGTTTGTGACACAGGGTCGATGGACGAGCTGTTAGCGTCTCTGCAGCGCGGACAGAAACAGCTGCGGAAGGTCACGGTCAAGGCGGAGAGCGGCGACGCCAGGAACAGCCTGCTGTCGGCCATCCGTCAAGGAGTGACCCTGAAGAAAGTCCCGCCCTCCAGCGGCCCGACGCACAGCACCGACTCGGAGCTGGAGAAAAGCATCAAAGCCGCCATGATGAGGATGAAGAAGGTGTCTAACGACTCTGATGACGAAGAGCCGTCGGACACGCCGTCTGGAGACTGGGAGAGTTAAATGTCTGCCGTCAACCCGACGCCGATTCGGCCGCGATTTCCGATTGGCGCGGCTAACTTCCTTTGCCAAACTCTGGGGTTTTGCACTGACTCATAATAGGATTATAGAAATAATTTTCTGTGAGAATACAGCCAATTGCACTGAACGTTAGAAATGTATGAGTAACATTTGTGACTCTGATTGATCTGTGAACTTCATTAAAGTGCCTGATCGGGACAGGAGCCGCTCGTCTGTCTGCGTTTGACGGAAGGTCTGACTTACCCAGAATGCTTTTCTTTTCTTGGAAACCTTGGTCGTATCAAAGCCTCAACCAGTGATTCTCAAACTGTGGTAAATGCATGGAAATACACTAATATAATACAGTGCATTCAAAACTTTATTTTATTTAAATTATTACACTGTGTATTTTATTTCAAATATGTGAGTACGCCATCAGCCTTCTTCTTCGATGTCATGAGAAAATCCAGTCATTTGGAAAATCAGTCCATTGATTTAACACTGGCATGATATACTCTGATTTCTTCACAGAATTTTTAATAAAACAAGCAACAATAGGAACGTGAACTTAATTCTCTACTACTTCATACTGGAAACATGACACAATATTAAAAATATCAACCTCAGTTTATGACAGTTGTTCAACGTAATTGACCATCTTCACTGTGATGGGTGTGCAGTTGGGACCATCAATAATACATGTTTTAGCTTTATTATTTGCGTCAAGGTGTTTTGTATAGATCCATGAATTATTCCCCCATATTTATATCATATTGTCTAAGTCAGGTCACTGTTATTTATATAACACTTTTTTTTCTTCACAATATAGATTGTGTCAAAGCAGCTTTACAATATTAAACAGGATAATAGTGTGTCGAAGTAACCAAAACTCAATCGTTCTCCTCTGGCCAGAAGAAACCAGCAGTTTATTCAAGGCTGCAGCAAAGTCAGATTGTGCAGAGGACATGCTTCCTACACGTCCTGGGAAACCTGGAAAACTGATGACATGGAAAATGAGAGAAAATCTTGTAGTTGTCCTGGAAAATTATAAAAAAAAATGTGTTCTCCTTTAGCCAAGCCTGAAACAAATAATGCTAGTAGAAAATGTTTGAACTGCCGTAAAGTAAGACTGGGCAGTTTCTGCTTCAAAGCGAGATTAGCAATCAGCTCTGTTTTTGTTTTTTCATTTCAGCTGATCTCTGTTCTGGACTTGCACACAAACTGGATTGCAAGCATTTTCCAAAATGTCATTTGTGTGGAAATATTATGAAGTCTGTAATGGGACATTAACGAAGCTCAGAGATGCTGAAGACGAACACAAAGAGGAGAAAATACTGGCAAAGCTCACTGTTCACGATGCACGAAATATTGGTAGAAATTTGAATTGGGGGGTGTTTATATGAATGTATCTCTGAGGGGAACTCAGAAAAGCTTTGGTGGTATTTTCTTTTCATCTTGCCACTGTATTATCCATATTACAGTATTTAGGTGCTGTGTTTACAGCAGCACTGCTGTTCCATAAGCGCCACCTGCTGTCAGAGAGAGAGTTTGTGCTGTTTCCTGGATATATTTTTATGTAGCATAATTTCACAAAGATAAAGTTAGACCATTTTGTTTTTGCTTCAGATTTTGAAATTAGATCAGAAACTGCTCATGTATGTAGAATCTTTCTTTGGATCGTAGGGCTGGACGATACGGCCAAAATGTATATCATGATGTATTTCTTAATTTTGGTCTATACAATATAATTCCAATATCGATATGAACAATATTATATATATAAGAACGCCCACAACAGATGTCTATACAAACGTCTGAAAAATGAATTTGCCAAATCTATGAAACCTTCTTCTATAAAACTATATAATATTTTAGAAAAAAATGGTACAAATAAATTATTCACATTTTATTTGTATTTAGCCTTTATACAAACAAGAAATGTGAAATCACCATCAAATAAACATAAGACTTCCAGACTCACCTTATTAATATATTAACTAAACTACAGTATAACATAGGCTGATTATTCTTATAGATTGAAACAAAAGTGCTTTAGCCAGGATAAAGAATATGAAAAGAGTTCACCAAATTCATGATCTGCCAGTAGGAGGCACTTTTGGAGGCAGAAACATCAGTTTCCCCAGTAACAGCTGCTGCCAAATATATTGATATTGAATTATTGTCCAGTCCTATTAGATTGTGATTAAAATGCAGTAGTTATCTCTCATTTTAAATTAGATGTAAATAAATCTGCAGAAAGTTTGCCCTGTAATAGAGCAAAAAACATCTTGCTCATGTAATTATACTTTAATTCTGTCTCGTCTCTTGCTTAATAAAACGATTCTGGCCTTTTTTTAACGATACTCAATTTAGTACTCGCGATAGGCAGCTGCTTTCAAACACTTCCGTAAATATTTATGTCACTTTCTATGAACAGTGATATGCTATGGCCAATCAGAGCTGTTAGTCAGAATCGACTCATTTTTCACTTGAACCCTTTAAAATGAAAATATTTGAAAAATGTAATTTTTTCTTTAATATTATTGTTACCATGAATAATTAACTGATTTAATGTATTTTTATTTTCAAATGGGTAAATAAAATAATTTAATACTTCCAAAATATATTGTGTTGGTACTAAAACTGTTGTAATGTATAATTAAGAGCTCATATTAAAGAGCTGATTTTATAGATAAGTCATGGCCATAAACTGTATGTTTTTAAAGACTTCGTGAGAAAGGAATATATTACTTTGGGGGCGTTCTTCTTGTCTTTTATTTCCAGCATAATAAAAAAAAAGGCCTGGAAAAGTTCTGGAAAATAATCAGCGAAAAAGAGTGGGATCCCTGAGAGGACTCGTCTGGTTCCTGTGGTCTTGTGCTGATGGTCTTTGAGGTCTGTGCTGGAGATCTGTCTGCAGGACTCATCTAGTTTGACATGGTCCCGCTCACAGTCAGGGCTGTAGAGGTGGTCTCTCGTGTTGATCCTCCATCTGGTCTGGATCTGGGTGTCTGCAGTGACCATCTGATCTGGATACAGACTGGATCTGAGTGGCTACGAACTTTGACAGAAATCTGCTTTGACATTGGTGCTAAAAATATGGTTGTCTTTCAACTCCACTAGCGAGACTCGCTACATAGAAGGGATTGTATGGATCATGGATGAAGATTCACTGCAGTCAAACATTTATTACATCTGCTGTTCACCAGAGCCATTATGAGCTTGCGCTCCTGCAGGTCAACATCAAGAGTGGTTCGTTGGTGACTCAGAAACATTGATTCAGTTTTGAGTCAATAATTAAACCAATACAGAGCAGCTGAAGCACTTCAAACCGACGGGACACGAGTAACAAACACACCAGACTACTGTTCAGATGTTTGGAGACGGTAAGATGATTTAATGTTTCGAAAGATGTCTCTTCTGCTCACCAAGGCTGCATTTATTTGAAAAGTACAGTAAAATGATTAATATTCTGAAATCAATTTAAAAATACTGTGATGCGCAGCTGATTTTTCAGCATCATTACTCCAGTCTTCAGTTTCACACGATCCTTCAGAAATCATTCTAATATGCTGATTTACTGCTCAAATAAATTCAGATTATTATCAATGATGAAAGCCCAGTATTTTGTGGAAACCCTCATGCATTTTATTTTTTAAGATTCTCAAAGGAATAGTTCAAAAGAACAGCATTTATTTGAAAGAGAAATCTTTTGTCTTTACTGGCACTTTAGATCAATTTAATGTCTTTGCTGAATAAAAACATCCATTTATACCAAAAAATGTTCCCAAACTTTGATAGCCTATGGAGCAGAATACAATATTTGAAAGATGTTAGTGAAATAATTAAAATCTTCTGTTGTGGTGAATGTGTGTCAAGGCCTGTGTAACGAAACCTGAAGTGATACGGTACTTTATTAATAATTTTATTATTATTTGTGTTATTTTGTATATGGTTTGATTTTGTTAAACAAATGAAGTTATGGTTGGGGACTTTAATTATGACATCGAATGTACTGATGGTAGCAGATATATGACGTGTATTATAGTTTTAGATGTTAGGCAAAGGCAAGGAATGCTAAGCGAGGAACGCCAACAAGGCACGGGTTCACGGCTGATTCCAGCGAAAAGTGTTTGAATTCGCACAGAATGAATTAAGGTTGCTGCAAGATCTAGTGACAATCATTCAAATTCTGCTCAGAATTCTCTTATAAATAGCGCTGAGGTATGACAGAAAACCAGAGGTAACGCCAGCTTAAGCATAGTCGAATGTTATTACAGTATTTATTTCAGGGTTTGAACCTTTTGAGAGAGAAAATCAAGCACTTTTCAATAGCTTTTAAGCATTTTGCACAACCATTTCCAACACTTTAAAGCTCTTATGATCCAATTTGAATGTTATTTTGATGGCTAAAATATAATTTGTGGTAAACAAACACTTATATAAAATTAAAAATACATCAAATCACAATTATAACCAGTATATGGCAATAATAATCTGTATAGTTTATGCATATACAATTTATAGTTTATGTGAAGATTGTTTTAAAATCACATAAATTAAAAGTTATACATTTCAGAGCCTATTAAATGTTGAAAATATTGGCTTTTAATTATACTGTAATGTTGAATGTAAATGTTGAATTACATAATGTGTAAAACTGAGAGAAAATTCATTTAATAGAGACACCAGTAGCAGTCTTGATATCAATACTTCATTAATAATAGGTTACTTGGTAAAAAAAGATGCCATTAAACACATATTTAAAATATACTTTATGTTTTCTACCTTAATTTGAAGGTTCAGTGTGACTTATGACAAAATAAATATGCAATTAATCATGATTAATTACAGAAAAATGTGATTTTTTTTTTATTTGCTGATTGACAGACAGCCCCCTTGGCCCCCTTCAAATTTTCAGTTCAATAATCCGACCCTCAAATTAATCTAATTGAATAGCCCTGCTCTAAGTCAAAATCAAGAGTTCCCAGACTTTAAAGGAACACTCCACTTGTTTTGGAAATAGGCTCATTCTCCAACTCCCCCCGAGGTAATAAGTTGAGTTTTACCGTTTTGAAATCCATTCAGCCGTTCTCCTGTTCTGGTGATATCACTTTTAGCATAGCTTAGCATAGATCATTGAATCCTATTAGACCAATAGCATCGTGTTCAAAAATGACCAACGAGTTTCAATATTTGTCCTATTTAAAACTTGGCTCTTCTGTAGTTATATCGTGTACTAAGACCGGCGGAAAATGTAAAGCTGCGATTTTCTAGGCCGATAAGATTAGGAACTACACTTCCATTCCGGCATAATAGTCAAGGAAGTTTGCTGCCGTAATATGGCCGAAGCAGGCAGAATAATATCACGCAGTTCGGTCACCATTTCAAAAAGCCAGTCATATTGGCAGTTACCCAGCTGGGAACTAATTTCAGGTGCTGGATATCAACCAAGCGGAATCCTAATTGCGAAAAACTTGTGTATGCTCTGCTGGACTCCCAAAGCGATACCACCTTCGTCGAGCAAGAAATAAGTAATGCTCTAAGAGCACAATCAAGTCCAGTAAAACTGAAACCAACTGCCCTCAGTCAATGGCTCCTCCAGAGGTGATTGTTGGAAAGGATGACGAACCCTTTGCTGTACGAACTGATTTGGGATGGAGTATTGCAGGGTGTTCAGATATGATTTGCCTAAAGAAACCAGTCTATGTCACCGCCTTGCGGCCAAGGAACTTCTGAGGATGAAAGGTATAAGGAATTTATGAGTGAGATCATTCAAAGAGGAGATGCCGAGGAAGTGAATGATAGCGGTAAAAGAGGAGAAACATGGTATTTGCCTCACCACAGTGTCTTCCTTTCAAAAAAGCCCAATAAGTGGTATTCGATTGTTCAGCAAGGTTTAACGGTAATTCATTGAACGATCACTTGCTTCTTGGAAACAAGATCTTATTGACTAGCAAGAAATACGTATACCAAGAACATATGTACCTAACAGTTTTGGGAAAATTGTCAATTCTCAGACACTAGCACTTCTGGTTATGGTCAGTGCTCCTACTTGAGACTTTGCAACGAAGATGGAGATGTGCACTGTGCTTTAGTAATGAGAAGGTCAAGAGTATCGCCTCTGAAGGTCATAACGATTCCCAGACTAGAATCGACAGCTGCAGTCATTTCTGTTGAAGCAAGCAATGTGCTTAAAAGAGAACTAGATTATGTTGATGTGGAGGAATTATTTTGGACCGATTCAAAAGCAGTATTGGGATACATAAGGAATGAAGCTCGTAGGTTTCATACTTTCGTGGCAAATCATGTACAAAAGGTACAGCTTAGCATGACCCCACAACAATAGAGGTATGACCCTTCCAAAGAAAATCCTGCTGACCATGCCTCGAGAGGTCTAAATGTTCATCAATTGCTGTCATCAACCTGTTTTTTTGGCCCTAAGTTTTTATGGAAGAAAGATTGACCAAATCCTGATTTGCCAAGACATCAGTGGAGACTGGGCAGAGTAAAAGAGACTACCATTAGTACTGACGGACTTGTTAGAAAAGCCAGAATATGTCTAGGCGATTCAAAACTTGATATGAAAGGCAAACGTCTTAATAAACCATCAATGATTGAAAGGCCTATACAAAAACTGGTACTGTTGATGGAAACCAACTAGTGTCACTAGATCATTCTTTCTCAAGGGAGTGGAAATGTGTGCTTTGCATAAAATAGTTTTGTTTACTGTGAATTCTAGAGCGGTTATATCTGGAAATCATTCATGTCACTCATACACTGTATGACATGAATGTGATATGCTACTTTATTGTTTGTGGTTTGGAATTATTGGTGTTATTTTGCGTATGTTTTATTTGTATATAGTTTGATTTTGTTGAACAAAATAAGTTATGGTTGGGGACTTTAATTATGACATCGAATTTACTGAAAGTAGCAGATATATGACGTGTATTATAGTATTAGATGTTAAGCGAAGCACGCTAGGCAAGGAATGCTAAGCGAGGAACGCCAACAAGGCACGGGTTCACGGCTGACTCCCCAGTTGATGAGTTTAGCTCCTGGTTCAAGGGAGAACAAGGTAATCGTGATTTGTTCGTTTGGGGTTTCAACTTTCGTGATTCATTTGTTTTTTTATCTCTAGTTCTTACGGTGGTTCATGATGCTATATTGTGTGATGGCTCTACGGGATGTGAACAATAAATGAAGTTGATCCTTTTTAACCAGGACGCCTGATATCAGCATGATTGATCTGAATGATTGGCTTATTGATCAGATCATGACTTTAATAAAACTATGGTCTGTTTAAAGAGACTGGATGATCAGGTGATCATTTGGGGCTCTGATTTGATTTCAGGTGGTACGTCACTACTTCACCTGAAAATAGTGAGAATCACTGATCTACACCAACGGCTGGGAAAGTCAGAAAATGTTGCTGATGGAAGCTTCAATTCAGAAAGTCCAGATGATTCCACCAGAGAGAAGAGGAAAGCCCTGTGACTCGGTGTGTGTGTGTGTGTGTGTGTGTGTGTGTAGAACAGATGAAGGTTCCTGAGCATCACAGAACCCAGTGTTTCTATGGAAACAGGCTTCGTTGCGGTGACATCACAGAAATCTACTAACAACGATAAAACAACTATATGAACAAATGTATTCACATCTGGAGAACAGTATACTCTCACAATCAATAGCAGCCGTGTGTGGGATGCAGGTTGCCAAGGCAACACATCCTCTCACCAATCAGAGGGCGAGAGTGAGACGCCCACCGCCAGTTAGAGTCTCAAACATCAGAAATAACTACAGAAACGCTGAGATTCTTCATAAACTAGATTTCCACAATTATTTATTTTACAATTTTGATCAACAAAAGTGTTTTTTTTTTTTTTGCAGAAAGAGGGAAAAAAAGGCTCAAGTTTCCAGTAAGAGGTGTGTGTGTGTGTGTGTGTGTGTGTGTGTGTGTTTTAGAGGATGTTAAAGACACTCGCCCACATGAAACGCTCTATAATACACCAGCCACAACATTCAAACAGCATCAAGAAAAAAAAACTGAAAGGAACTGAGGAGAGAGTTGGGAAGCTCAAATGCTCCGATCACAGACTCAGGAAAGGCAGAGATTATTCTAAAAAAAGCACACATATAAATTATCCCATCACCTGAACAGTCACACACACACACACACACACACACACACACACACACACACACACAGAGAGCGGAGGAACACATCACAAACACTGCTGAGCACGACACACACATCTGCACCATACAAGCAAACTGCCTTCATCACAGCAGATACTTGGCTCATATTTTCATCAATCAGAATACGAATAATCTGAATGCGACACCATCTCAAAAACAGTTTTTAGAAACACAAACATACCAACAGAAGAAGAAGAAGAGGACAAGAGCGTCCTGCTGCCTGAGGCCAGTATTGCATGAGGAGCCGCTCGACGCCTCGCGTCAAACAGGACGCTTCTCATCTGAACATGAGAGGACAGTTTATGAGGGCTGGCGGAGACAGAGAGCGCCACCTTCAGGCACTTAGTGATTATGCAGTTCATGTGTGTTAGTGCATATCAGCGATTCCAAACGGCCCTGAGAGCTGCAGCGGTTAAATTCACCCTTCAGTCTGTGTGTGTGTGTCTAGTGTGTGTGTGTGTGTGAGAGAGAGAAACTCACTGACCATCAGTAGCCCTTAACCAGCAGTCAAAAGATCACAAACACACACACGTCAGGAGACAAACAGAGAGTGTGAGAGTGTGTGTGTGTGTGTGTGTGTCTGTGTTTAGTTATCAACGCCCAGTTTAGAAATGCCCTGACGAACTTCATGGAGCTCATCAATCTTCCCGTCCAGAACGTCCATGAACTTCTTGAGTTCGCTCTTGATGCTCTTCTGTTTCTGCTGACTGCCGTCGATCTCGCTCTGCAGAAGCGTC
>NC_133371.1:49613645-49635367 GCF_049309525.1 Garra rufa | reverse complement strand
TCACCACACACACACACACACACACACACACACACACACACACACACTACACAAAAGTTCACCACACACACACACACACACACACACACACACACACTACACAAAAGTTCACCACACACACACACACACACACACACACACACACACACACACACACACACTACACAAAAGTTCACCACACACACACACACACACACACACACACACACACACACTACACAAAAGTTCACCACACACACACACACACACACACACACACACACACACACACTACACAAAAGTTCACCACACACACACACACACACACACACACACACACACTACACAAAAGTTCACCACACACACACACACACACACACACACACACACACACACACACACACACAACTACACAAAAGTTCACCACACACACACACACACACACACACACACACACACACACCTACACAAAAGTTCACTACACACACACAATCCAACCCTGTTCCTGGCGATCTACCTACCTGCAGACTTTAGTTCCAGCCGTGCTCCAACACAGCTGTCTGTAATTATCAAGTGCTGTCTATGAGAGGAATCAGCTGGTTC
The DNA here is from genome assembly GCF_049309525.1 of Garra rufa. NCBI lineage: Eukaryota > Metazoa > Chordata > Actinopteri > Cypriniformes > Cyprinidae > Garra > Garra rufa. The sequence goes on along the minus strand of NC_133371.1, from coordinate 49,634,785 downwards.
AGGTGTGTTTGATCAGGGTTGGAGCTGAACTTTGTAGGATGGTAGATCTCCAGGAACCGGGTTGGGCACCGCTGCTCTACAGACACACACTTGTGAGTTGCATTAATCGTGTGACTCAACTGACCCCAGTACGGTCCACATTAAACCACCATCGTTCACTGATCTCAGACGTCTCGTCCGTTCGGGACACAGCACACGTGTGCCACATTCACTGCAGGGGAAACGAGCACGAATCAACGGAAACACATTCGGCGGTCTCAGCTTCTACAGTCGCTGGAGCGCAGGGAATTCTGGGAACGTGAGCGTGACCCCCGTCGGACCGACAGAAGGCTCGGTCACCATGGCGACTCGGTTGGCCCACAGACGGCCCACGGATCCTAAGGTACCGTGACTCATTATGGGATGCTTTGTGGGGTGATGCGGTGGATTGTGGTTACCATGGTTACCAGCGCATTACTCACCAGCTGCGCGGTGTGGTGTTGGCGGTGCTGCTCTGATCTCTGTGTGACAGAACGCTGCTGCTGCTCGTGAGCCTGAACACACAACTCCTGCAGACAGACACACACACACACACACACACACACACACACACACAAAATAAAAACATATACAGATAATAATAACATAATAACGCATACAGACAGAGTGTGTGTGTGTGTGTGTGATTGTGAGTGTTGTGAAATGACAATGTCAATCATTCAGCAGTAAGTGAATGTCACTGCACTGTATGTTGCACAATTATGAAAGCGTTGGGTCTGACTGAACTACTGACATATGCAAGCAAACTTTGTTTATGAGGCGCATTTTATAACACATACACAAACATTCGCATTACATTACATGTTATTATATTATATAATACTAAAACCACTGGAAAGGCCTTAAAAAGACGATCCGTGTGTGTTGCACTGGAGTGAAATATATTTTGCTGCATGCTCTGCAGATTTCTGTGGCACTTTTGGGGCATTTTCTAAACTGTGTTGACACTGTAAAGAGTGATGTGTATCAGTTGTGCGTGTGACCTGTCAGCGCTCTGGACGTGTCTCTGAAGTAGTCGGCTGTGATGTCCTCTATGGAGCGAACAGCTTTTTCTCCGCGCTGATTCCATTCATTCATCTCTGCCTCCAGTTCATTCACGCGCTTCGGCCCCAGCTCCTCGTACTGCAGACATTTCTAAAACAGATTCACAAACAAACAGATTCACGTCCATCAGCTTCTGCTGTTTCTCAACATCAGCTTTATCAGCTAAAACCTTTTTTCATCATCATCATCATCACATCTGTGAGCTTTCCTTGGCTGCTTGAATGAAGTCCTGATGTGTGTGAGCGCACAAGAGAAAGTGTTCGTGTTCTGTATGGCTCTATAGTGTGACGTGTTCAGGTACCAGAATCTCCGTCTTGTAGAGCGTGGCGATCTCTCGCATGTCTCTGAAGGGCTGCAGAAGGTTCTGGTAGAACTTTGTCGCCACACTCACTAACTCCCTGTAAACCTCATCCTCCTCCTCATAGATCTTCATCAGCCGCTGGAGCCCATCAGCACCGGGATGAGTCTGTAGCAGCTGATGAACACAACACACATCACACTATAGAATAGAACTGCAGAGCAGAATTGATCAGAATAGAATAAAACACAATATAAAATGTAATATAACAATAGAACTGAATGGAAATTAACAGAAATATAAGAAATACAATTAAATACAACAGAAAATAATAAAATATCACATCAGAATAGAACAGAAAATAATAAAATAGAACACAATACAATAAAACAACACAACAGAATAAAACAAAACAGAATAGGATAAAATAGAACATAATAGAATAAAACAGAATAGAACAGAACATAATAGAATAGAATAAGATAGAATAGAAAAGAATAGAATAGAATACAGAACAGAAAAGAATAGAACAGAACAGAATAGACAACAGAGTTTGTCGCGCCGGTGTCGCGTCTTACCGCGCGCAGTGTGTCGGTGGCGCGCGTAATCTCGTCGCGCATCGCTTTGCATTTAAACTCCTGCATGTTCTCGAAGTACTCGCGTTCGTCCGCCTCAGCGACGCTAAAGAGCGCGTCCAGCACGATCTTGCGGCCGCACGCGTCCACCGCGGCGCCCAGGTAGCGCTCCAGCTGCCTGCAGGAGGCGTCAGCATCGCTCCGCGGCGCGCTGGAGAACAGCAGCTCCCACAGGCCCGGCTCCCGGAAGCCCGTCAGGTCTGGAAACAGCGGGCCGATCTCGTCCCGGACGCCGCTCAGGTGCGCGTGCACGTAGGTCAGCTGCGCGCTGGAGAACAGACCGGCGCAGCTACCGCTCGCGTCGCCGCGTCGCTGCAGCGTCCGGTTGTGACACGTCACCGCAAACTTTGTCTCGATCTCGTTCCACTCCACGATAAATCTGAGTTTGTGGCTCTCGCTGTCGTCGAAGGCGTCGCGTTTGACGGCGACCCATCCTTCCAAACTGTCCATGCGTTCGCTGTCTGCGTCGCTCATCGCGTTTGTGTTTGTGTTGCACTTCCGCCGTCACCAGCTGTCGTCATCCTGCGGTCACGTGACGGGGGAATTCCAGCATCCTCGTGACCCTGACTAGATTCATTATAATGCGTTACATTACTGAGGTGTTTTAACAAACTCTGTGTGTACAAACACCTGTAACTCTATAGTAGAACTGTTACATTATGACATCCCTCAACATTTAATTCGGAACATTACAATGGTAAACACACAGCGAATGAGAGTGCAAAATATAGAAATAGCAACACTCAAAAACAGAGGCTCATCTTTACACGATAATTCTGATGAAAACCTTGTGTGGATGTTTTATATGCTAATAAACTGCAGACCCTGCTGATTCAGGTCAGATTAAGGTGAAATTATACCATTGAAACTTTCTTACATTTTCTGTAAATCCTTCATAGGATAAATAAATGGATACAATTTAGACCGATGTGTCAACAAAACTATTTTTTTTTCCAGTTCTAGGGAATCAGAATATTATTGAAGCTGTCATGGGTTTATATAATTTATATATTTATGAGTAAAATGTAAATATTACAAATAAACTGACGCCTTTAATTTGTCTAAATTAAAGTCTAAATATAAACAATAAATTTAAATACAAATTTGACAGCTGAGTTTATATTTATATAGTGGCACCGACTGAAGACCATATTGGTCAATTAAATGAAGAGCTACAGTAAATGTATTGGCAGTGAATGAGTGTCGTTAGAGTCTGTCAGTCGTGAGGTTTTTTTTAACTCCTGCTGATATTCGATCTGTCGCTCTATATTTATCTGTTCAGAGCTCGATGCGCATGCGCTCAAACACTCGACACCGAACCGACAACCAGCAGGTATTTATGACCGCTTCTATTACTTTACTGATTTCAGTTTGAAGCAAAAAATGCACGAAAACGACGACTGTTTAGGCCTGTTTATGGCTGTAAAGGTCATAGTGTGTGTGTGTGTCCTGTGGGCAGATTTTCTTACAATATTTCTTAAAGAAAGACAACACAAGACTTCATCTTACATTTTCCTGTGTATTTTATGGTGAGCTGTAGTCTGTTGTCATTATAAATAACTTTTATTACAAACGATATTAAGGAATATTCACAAACACACGGATTCAGATCTCTCTCAAAATACTTACAGCATCAGCACACACACACACACACACACACACACACACACACACACACACACATGTTGGGTTTACATGTTTTATGGGGACATTCCATAGGCGTAATGGTTTTTATACTGTACAAACCGTATTTTCTATCGCCCTACACCTACCCTACACCTAAACCTAGCCCTCACAGGAGATTGTGCACACTTTTACTTCCTCAAAAAAACTCATTGTGCATGATTTATAAGCCTGTTTCCTCATGCGGACCTGAGAAATGTCCCCACAAGGTCAAAATCTACTGGTATTACTATCCTTGTGGGGACATTTGGTCCCCATAACGTGATGAATACCAGGTACACACACACACACACACACACACACACACACACACACACACACACAACAGAACAAGCAATATATAGATAGACATCATGACAGTGAATGACTGAAGTGAACATGACCGATGTGTTTCTGATGGAGATCTGCAGGTCAGGATGGACGTGTATGAGGTCAGAGGTCGTCTGGATGCGATCGAGGAGGAGCTGACGGCCAGTGAGGAGGAGGAGGAGGCGTTTGTGATGGTGCAGGACTGTCCTGATGTCTTCTGTGGTGACTGTGGCGTTCTCACACGGAGAGACTCAGCGGCTCATACTCACCACACGCTCCTCGCGATCGCCGCCGCCGCGCAGCAGATGAAGGTGAGCTTACATTCGCTGACACACGTGATTCATCGTCTGCGGCGCGTGACCTGACGCGTGTGTTTTCCAGGATCGGCTGTCCGACAGCAGGAGCAAACTGAGCGAGAAGATCATCGAGATGGAAAACTTCGCCAGTAACCTGGAGGAGATCTTCATCACTGTGGAGGTTAGGACTCGTGTGTCGTCTCTGCCGCGGGTGTTCGGGTGGTGTTTCATGTGTGTGTCTGCAGGAGAATTTCGGCCGTCAGGAGCAGAATCTGGAGCAGCATTATAACGAAGTTCTGCAGACGCTTTCGCAGAGGAACGAGGCACGAGCCGCGGCGCTGGACGACCAGAAGAACGACAAGCTGGAGCGATTGTACGGTCAGCTGCTGCGCTGCGGCCAAACGCTGGACGCGTCCAAAGAGCTCATCGAGAGCGCGCAGGAGGTTCACCGCAGACGAGACAAACGCGCCTTCCTGCAGGTCAGAGAACGCATTAAAACAGGCGTGTCAAAGACCTGCAGAGTTTAGATGCAACCCTAATTAAACACCTGATCTAATCAGGTCCTTCAGGCGTAGTTGAAAACTGTTCAGCGTGTGTGTCGGAGCAGGTCAGAACAAATCTCTGCAGGGCTGCGGTCCTCCAGGAACTGAGTTTGACACCCTGCTTTAAAACAATCATGACATCAAACACAATCTGAATGCTGCTGACCCGCCTCTCTCTCTGATTGACAGCTCGTCATGCCAGTTATGAAGAGGTGAGTAGATGCAGTGTGTGCTTTGTCTAACAATCAGCGTCGACTCACCTTCGTGTCGTTCCTGACGCGTGTGAGCATGTTCATGATGGATGTCGAGGTTGACTGCGACTCATTCACACATCTGCATATCTCCTACTCACAGCCGCTCTGAGCAGGTCTCGAACCCGCTCTCTGACATGTGAGGTGGGCACACTAACAAGGAGGCTAAAGACTGCAGCCTCAGTCACTAGTGCACCTCTGGAGATCAGGGGAATGAGGTTTACCTGCACAGCGCCTACCGCTGGCCTCCGTTACACATATTCACATCTGCTGCATCACCATTCTTCACAAAACGTGTGTGAACCAAGAACATTATACTGACATTCTCTGTTATTTAATCGGACGCTATGTCCATCAGTCCTGGCGAACGCTAACTCTGCTAACCTGAAAGACAGTGACTGAGTGTCATGACGGCAGTCTGAGAGGATCTGGGATGTTCTGTCCAATCAGAGTCGAGCAGTTCGCCAGAGAGGAAGCGGATCTGAAGCTGGGAGTGTCTCTGGACTTTGACGTGCCGAAGACGGATCTGTCCGACGTCAGACAGATGATGGACTCCATTAACGTGCTTCCAGGTCAGATGCCGCTCCTTTGCTTTTACGTTCACTAGGTTCCCATCTTGTGCCATAGCTATGCTGGAAAAAAACACCAAGATGAAAATAAAACTTCCAAAATGTGCCTTAAAACACACACTCACATCAAGTAGATTATCTTTAGATGGTGAAACAACATGTAAATAAATTACAATGGAAATATTTACATTTGCTAAACAAATTCGTAGAGGCACAATAAGAAAAATGACGTGAGTCTGACTGAATAATTGACCAAGAGAGCAATATTTGACCAATATTCAGATTCTGTAATCGTGAAGTGTGTAAATGAAGCTCTGGACAGCATTTAACACTCACTTACATGAAAGGGCTCATATTTGTTTATTTTCCAATTGACACATTTATGGCTTCATTAATTTAGCATTCATACAATTGTAATTCCTAACCTGCAGCAGAACTCGCGATAGAGTTATTATAATGTGTGTCAGAGCTGGAGCTCTTCAGTTCACATGCGATACACTCTTCTCTGAGCTCCACTGCGCTTCATGCAAATGTGTTTAGCTTCAGATGATTAACATGCACCAAAGAAAGAACTGACTGTGTAGAGCACAAATACAAGGTTGTACAGGTGTATTTGACTCGTTCGCGTGTTGTGTCATGTGTGTGTGTGTGTGTGTGTGTGTGTGTGTGTGTGTGTGTGTGTAGCTCCATCAGCTCCGGTTATGAATCCTCAGATCGCTAACTCTGCCACAGAGACGTCGCTGCACGTGTGCTGGAGTCTGTTCTCGGACGACACCGTGGAGTTTTATGAGCTTTACTGGCGTCTGATCTCTGATGACTGCACTCTGGAGACGCCGCAGGAGGGTAAACACATCATTTACCAACTAAACCAGTTAAACACAAACCCCACCGTTAGACTGAACACACATTCACCTGTCAAAAAAGACTCTGAAAATTACGGATGGATCTGATTGCAGCTCTACACTGTGGTTAGGTTAGGGTTTAGACCAGGGCTCGTCAACTCTGGTCCTCGAGGTCCACTTTTCTAGAGTCATTAGCTCCATCCCTGATCAAACACACCTGAACCAGCTCATCGAGGCCTTGAGGATTAGGAGAAATGTTCAGGAGTGTGTGAAGCTGAACTGTGCAGGACTGGAGCTGCTTAGATGTGTCCATTCAGCTGTGTGTGTGTGTGTGTGTGTGTGTGTGTGTGTGTGTGCGTGTGTGTGCGTGTGTGTGTCTGCGTGTGTGTGTGTGTGTGTGTGTGTGTGTGTGTGTGTGTGTGTGTGTGTGTGTGCGTGTGTGTTTGCAGTGTCTCAGCTGAAGGTGAAGGAGACGCACTGCACCGTGTCTGATCTGCTTCCTAATGCTCAGTATGAGCTCTGGGTGACGGCCACCAACACCACAGGCATCAGCCCGGCCAGCGAGAGAGCCGTTTACATAACGGGTACGTGCTGTTCTCCTGGAGCGCACCGCTGTAGTAAACAAGTGTGTAACGCCGTATGTGTGTGTGTGTGTATCTGCAGTTCCTTCTCCTCCGGTCATCAAGCCGCGGCAGTGCGTGAGCAGTCTGGACGCGGCTCTGATCCGCTGGGACTCTGGAAACACGAACCCGGTGGAGTCGTACACGCTGGAGTTTCAAGAGGCCAGCACAGACGGCGGCTGCTCCACGACCGAGTCAGTAAACTACACTCACATCACACACACATCAGAGGATTGCTCTGTCATCATGTACTCACCCTCGTATGACTTCCTGTCCAACACTGGAGACGTTTTGAAGAATGTGGTTCTTTGAAGAACTGCTTGTGTCCATATTACGACCCAAAACGTTCAAGCTGCAGAAAGAACAAAGATAGTGTGAAATGAATCCGTATTTCAATGGATCCATCCATGTAATATGAAAAGTAGAGATGTTTATCAAAGAAGAGAAAAGAAACTTTGTATATATAGGACAAGGACACCTCAGGCCCCCTTCAAAGGTGTTTGAAGTTTTGGGAAAAGACAGAAGTCGCAAGCTGCCAGATCTGGGCCATTTGATGTTTTGCCAAAAGACTCCAGGAGGTTGGGTTAGCGAGGCGACTAAATCACCCGCTTACATGTGAATGAACCAACCACAGGTTTTTTTGTTTAGGGTGAGTTTAATAGAAATAGTTAATACCACAATAACAGATAACCATTGAAATAACTGTTCAAACCAGCAGAGACGTGGTCAGAATATCTGTCTGTCCAAACCTGAGTTCTGATTATTTCACAGAAAACAAAGCAGAATAAAAGTGGGGCTGGAGGGTGACTAGCTAACCCAGCTAAAACGCCAAAAAACAACAAAAGATTTGATGTCACTAACCTGCGAACACTGACAAACCCAATGATCATTTCATCCTCCAGAGCACTCGCTGTAGAGTCTGTGGGCCGGTTTTGGAGATCCATCCGATCACCTGATCCACACCTGGGGCCTCATTTATAAAACTTTCTTACGCACTGATTTGATCTTAGAGTGTTCGTACGATCAAATCCACATCAAAGTACAGATTTATAAAAACCGTCTTTGACGTGGAAAAGTACTTATCTCCACGTCAGATTCCAGCTTGGCGTACGACCGTTTCCTTGTGGTAATGCCTGGTATTGCTGATAGTTCAGCCTCACTATAATTTGATTTCTTGCACTCCTTTTTACTTGCCATTGTCACAGAGTTTTTGCTTTAGGAATGAGCTCATTTTATATGTTAATTAATTAAGCAGGGGCATTTCGACGGCGGAACATTCAGCTGCACACAATTCCACGATCATTTGTGATTTATAACCGAATGACTGGCGGACGCATGGATTTCGTGGTACGTTCGTTTTCTCTGAATCGCTCTTACGATCAAATCAGAAAAGTTCTTAGATAAAATCAAGGATGGTTTCTACGCAAGTCTTTATAAATGAGGCCCCTGATCACATGCAGTAAAATATCAACACGGACTCTGTCTGCTTTCTTTCTTGCGGCAGGTCCATCGTGGCGATCCCGTCCTGCGAGTGTTTAGTGCAGCTGCAGCCGTGGAAGCGCTACATCATCCACATCAGAGCCGTGAACATCGGCGGTCCGAGCGACAGGAGCGAACCCCTCCAGATCTCCACCACAGGTTCCCAACACACCTGACATTCAGCCGTGAACACGGTGCTGCTGTCTGATGAACGCTTGTGTGTGACACGTGTGTGTGTGTGTGTGTGTGTGTGTGTGTGTGTGTGTGTGTGTGTGACACGTGTGTGTGTGTGTGTGTGTGTGTGTGTGTGTGTGTGTGTGTGTGACACGTGTGTGTGTGTGTGTGTGTGTGTGTGTGTGTGTGTGTGTGTGTGTGTGTGTGTCACGTGTGTGTGTGTGTGTGTGTGTGTGTGTGTGTGTGTGTGTGTGTGTGTGTGTGCAGGTACATTTTTCCACCTGCTGGAAGACACTGCACACCCGAGCCTGTCGCTGTCAGCCGATGGCCTCACCATGTTCTACCTGGATGAAGATCTTCCCATCAGTCACATGACCTTCAGCGACAACACCTTCAACAGGTGGGCCAGCAGTGGGTGCGCAGATGGACGGGTCGTGTCGGGCGGCAGCCGCATAACGCTGTGTGTCTTGCAGGTGTGTGGCGGTTCTGGGCGACCTGGTGCCCATCAGAGGCCAGTATTACTGGGAGATAGAGGTGGATGAGAGCGCTGAGTTCCGTGTGGGAGTGGCGTATGAGGACACGCAGCGCAACTCTTATCTGGGCGGGAATAACACGTCCTGGTGCATGAGACACATCCTCACGCCGTCCAGGTGCGTCACACGATCTCCAGCTCGCACAATCTCAGCACACATCTAAAGCAATAAATGCACATTTCTCTTGAAACATGAGCGAAAGCAGCTGCTCTACTCTGAATCCAGCATAAAGAACTTCATATTTGTGGCTCTGGCTCCTCTCAGCATGCCATGCAGCAGTGGCTCTTTAGAATTAGTCATCAAAACAAACTGAATGATGAAGGCTGAGTGTCTTGTCCTTTCTGTGAGCTTGGGGTGTTCTCACTAAGGTCCTATAGCATGGCATGAATGAAGGAGAACGAGATGCAGGTCTAAGTCCTGTGAGCTGTACTCGTGTCACGTCATCGTTGGCTGTGATTGAAACCGATTCTCACGTCAAACACAAACAGAATCAAAATCGATCCTCTCCAAATGTGAATCTTGATCATTTTGACGAAGCTGTGACCCTCGTGACATCTAGTGTTTACTGACAAGGTGACAAGTAGAAAAATAACCAACTGTGATAAAAGAAACAAAATAATGTGTTTAATAATGTAGAAGCTGATTATTGTACATTATATTAGAATATGAAAACGGCATAAATGAGACTCTGAACTGAATTAAAATTAATATAAACATACAGTATCATATACTTGTTGCTGAATTCATCTACCAGAAACTGTGGAAATATTAAATTGAAATGCCATGAATTTACATAAAGGACCAGGCCTGATTTGACATGAACTTTCACAGAGTTTCTGTGAATCATGCGAGACGCTGCATTTAACGGGGCAGCATTAGACCAATCGATGTCACCGTTATGTCACTTAATGGTGACAGAAAAACACTGGTAACTAGTGGAGGGAAACAGGTACAACCCATGGAATAAGAGAAAAAAAAATATTTTTGTGCCTTTTACTGCCAGAATCAGAAGGCAAATAATTTCTATAGAATACCATCATCAAAGATGCCATTTGAAGTTAAACACACACATTTGAGCGGACATACTATGGATGAAAACTGCTATGATTACTCTACTTTTAAAGCATACATTTGATTTAAACAATAGGTCTACATAACATTTACATTCTGTTCATAGGGGACACATTGTATTAGCCCTACAATTACAGCATGACATTTTAAACACATTAACATTTTACATAAAATTCTCACAGTTCTGACTTTTTGCTCACAAATGCAAGTTTATATCTCCTACTTTGGACTTTATAACTCAATAGTGAGTTCATCAATTCTCAGAAGAAAAAAAGCCAGAGCCGAACAGAAAGAGAGAGAACGACGAGTTGTTTTACTCATCAGAACTGAGGTTCAATTTTGACACAGAAACTTAAATTTACATTTTTTATTTCTTTATTCCATGGCTCCATAGACTGCTACTTAAACTCTGATTTTCTGCAACCAGATAAGCCCCGCCCACTGTTCACAAACACTAAATTGGTGTATAAAACACAGCCAAAGCGTCATGATCAGTTTGTCACCCGACGGGTTATTCTGAGTATCTGAACGTTCAGTCTCCAGCTGAACACACTCCTCTCTCCTCCTGCAGACACAAATACGAGTTCCTGCACAACGGCTGGACGCCGGACATCCGGATCACGGTGCAGCCGCTGCGGATCGGCGTGTTCCTGGATCACGGCCGTGGAATCCTCTCCTTCTACAACGCGGCGCTGCGGCAGCACCTCTACACCTTCAGCTGTCACTTCCTGCATTACGTTCACCCGTGTTTCGCTCTGGACACTCCTGGAGCGCTGACGCTCTGCACCGGCCTGACGGCGCCGCCGTACGTTACGCAGCCGTGACCCGCCACAACAGGACGTGCTTCTTACAAACACGGAGATCAGAGCAGATTTTAGAGCCGCATAAACGAGACGCCAGCATCTGTGTGGTATTGATTTCTTTTATTATTCCATAGGAACAGTTCCACGTCAGTCCTGTGAATAAAACATGTGATCAAATAAAAAGTCTGTGATGCTGCACTGCAGTCCTGTGTTCAGATGGTGCTCTTATTCCCGCCGCGCATGCGCTCCTCCTCCTCATCCGACGAATCTCCTCCATACGGAACGAGTCCAGAGGAGCTGCTGGAGTCTTCTGGAATCTTCGTCTTCTTCATCAGCTGTTCTTCAGCTGCAGGGAGAGCAAACACTTCATGAGGTCATTCTTCTTCTATAAAGAACATGCTAGTGGCAGCAACTGAAAACCCTGCACACGTGTGTGTGTGTGTGTGTGTGTGTGTGTGTGTGTGTGTGTGTGTGTGTGTGTGTGTGTGTGTGTACCTGGTATTCATCACGTTGTGGGGACCAAATGTCCCCACAAGGATAGTAATACCAGTAGATTTTGACCTTGTGATCCTGATCCTCGGCTGTTTACCACAAACACACCATTTATCCGTTATTTTGATTTCAAATACAAACATTGTGATACTCTTATCACAGTACACTAATACAATACTATATATATTCACGTTTAAACTAAACGTATTATAAACAACGTATTATTCAATGCACTTGAATGCACTTGCACACCGCTTCTGGGACGTACTGCCGGACAGCAACCGCGTGCAGTGTGAACGCTCTAATCCGTTAACATGGGTGCGGAAAAAAATACTCAACGCATACGCACTGCAGACGGAGTAAGTTATGTGTGAAACAGGCGTGACTGATCAGCATGCTCAACTAGCGGGTGCGTCTTTAATTTGTTTTTCGTTATTTTCCGCCATTCTTCTCACTTCTCTTTTTTCTGCGCTTCTCTGTTGTTGTTAGATAACTTGTGTTCTTCACTGGCCGCTGCTTCTGCCACTTTACCCCTATTTACTCGAACAGCGCCCCCCGCAAACAGAATGGTAGATATTGGGCAGTGACAGTGGCACTGACGACGGGTAAATTAATCATTTTGTGTTGTAATAAAATATCGATATTGGCCGTTAGTGTATCGATTATTTATTGCGACAGAGAGCACAACAATATATTGCAATATCGATTTTTTTCCCACCCCTAGTACAGACCTGTGTGTGTGAGGACTTTACTGCAGGTCTCTTCTCTTGGTCTCTTTCTGATTGGAGCTGCTGGTGGCGGCATCAACGTCCTGAACACAAGAAACATCTAAAGTCACTCAAGTGTCTCTAACTAACCCATCCTCAACCCTAAACCCAGACAAATAAACACACGGTTAAACCAAATGTAACCTATAAAGCAGAGAATCAGTGTGAAAGTGTCTACAGACAGAAGTTGTGAGCTCAGAGCAGAAGTGATAATTAGTGCCGCTGGATCTCGTGTGTGAGAGCGAAACACTATAACATACAAACATGATTATAATGACTGTGGGAAACATTACAGCACATAAACAGAAACAGGACAGATGGAGACCTGCTGTCGTCTGCTGCACCGACGTCCCTCACTGGAACATCTGTGGAGATCTGCAGAGAAACACACATCAGTTGAGTCTCATACTGACAATCAGACACAGACACAGTCTCTCAGTCTCTCTCTCTCAGTCTCTCTCAGTCTCTCTCAGTCTCTCTCTCTCTCAGTCTCTCTCTCTCTCTCTCAGTCTCTCTCAGTCTCTCTCTCTCTCAGTCTCTCTCTCTCACTCTCTCAGTCTCTCTCTCTCTCTCACTCTCTCAGTCTCTCTCTCTCTCTCTCAGTCTCTCTCTCTCACTCTCTCAGTCTCTCTCTCTCTCTCAGTCTCTCTCTCTCTCAGTCTCTCTCTCTCACTCTCTCAGTCTCTCTCTCTCTCTCAGTCTCTCTCTCTCTCAGTCTCTCTCTCTCACTCTCTCAGTCTCTCTCTCTCTCAGTCTCTCTCTCTCTCAGTCTCTCTCTCTCTCTCACTCTCTCAGTCTCTCTCTCTCTCTCTCAGTCTCTCTCTCTCACTCTCTCAGTCTCTCTCTCTCTCTCTCAGTCTCTCTCTCTCACTCTCTCAGTCTCTCTCTCTCTCTCTCAGTCTCTCTCTCTCACTCTCTCAGTCTCTCTCTCTCTCTCTCAGTCTCTCTCTCTCACTCTCTCAGTCTCTCTCTCTCTCTCTCAGTCTCTCTCTCTCACTCTCTCAGTCTCTCTCTCTCTCTCAGTCTCTCTCTCTCACTCTCTCAGTCTCTCTCTCTCTCTCAGTCTCTCTCTCTCTCTCTCAGTCTCTCTCTCTCACTCTCTCAGTCTCTCTCTCTCTCTCTCAGTCTCTCTCTCTCACTCTCTCAGTCTCTCTCTCTCTCTCAGTCTCTCTCTCTCTCTCTCAGTCTCTCTCTCTCTCTCTCAGTCTCTCTCTCTCACTCTCTCAGTCTCTCTCTCTCTCTCTCAGTCTCTCTCTCTCACTCAATTCAATTCAATTCAATTCAATTGAGCTTTATTGGCATGACTGTATAATAGTACAATGTTGCCAAAGCAATAAACAGTGAACAACAACAATAAATACATAAATAAATAAATGCATAAATGCATAAAAAAGAAAACAAAAACAATAGCAAATATCATGTAAATATCTACAGAGAGCAGTGATAAGGAAAAGGGGGGTTCAGCCTTTGTCCCTCATAATGTGGCAGGAGGAAACATACTGCGCTGCTAAATGGATACACTTGTCTTTCTCTCCCAAGATATAACCGAGTTTGTCTATGTGGCTTACTTGTTGGAAATCAGGCACAATTTGAGCTATTTTGGTAAAATAGGCGTCTCTGATGTTTTTATATTTGCTGCACTCCGTAAGGAAATGCAGCTCATCCTCTATAAGTCCATCTGTGCAGTGAGAACACAGTCTTAGCTCTCTGGCTCTCCAGCTCTGCTTGTGTCGACCCGTCTCTACATATAGACTATGCTCACTTAGACGATACTTTGTCAGGAGCTTTCTCTGATGATAATCTTTAATTTTGGTCAAGTAAGGTGCCAATTGATAACCAGTCTTTAATCTGGAGAAGTACTTTAATTTGTTAATTTGTGCTATTTTGATTTGCCAATCATGGATATATTCTTCCTGGGTTAATCTACCAATTTCTTTAACTTTTGCATGTCTAAACTGAATTGTTGAATTTAGTTGGTGTTTTTCCACTAAATATTGCATGGGGTCACTCTCTGGGTGTCCTGCCCTGTAAGTAAGAGCACAGTGATGGTAGCCGTCTGTCAGTGTGTCAGACAGATGGAACCAGAACTTCGCTGTTCTCTTCTGGATTTCTGCTAGGAGGGGGAATCTGCCCAATTCTGCCCTGCAGCCGAGATTAGGGGCGTTTCTGTGGAGTCCCAGGATGTTCTTGCAGAACTCGAGGTGGAAAATTTCAGTGGGGTTTTTATCCCAAGAATCATAGTTTAGTTTAAATTTGGGGGCCCAGATTTCACAGCCATACAGAAGAATGGGTTTGATGATGCTGTCAAAGATTTTCAGCCACAATTTAATGGGTGGGTTGAATTTGAATAGTGATTTTCTAATTGTGTAATAAGCCCTACGTGCCTTATCGGTCAGATGTTTTATTGCCAGATCCAATTTACCCGAAGCTGAGATTGTGAGACCCAAATAATTATAACATGTGACATGATTAATAAGTGTTCCCCCGATTGTGAAACTATACTTTTTGTCAGTAAGGCGAGGCTTTTTCTGAAAGATCATTATTTTGGATTTCTCCATGTTTATTGGTAAGGCCCAGTCTCTACTGTAATTTTCTAAAATTGAGAGGCTTTCATGTAGCCCCTCTTCATGAGGTGACAAGAGCAGAAGATCATCGGCGTACAGGAGGCATTTGATTTCTTTGCCCTCTAGGGTCAGGCCAGGATTAGAGGACTTTTCGAGTTTTGATGCCAATTCATTTATGTAGATATTAAATAGAGTCGGGCTCAGGTTGCAGCCTTGATGGACTCCTTTGGTCTGACTGAAATAATCAGTCCGTTTGTCACTGATTTTGACACAGCATTTGTTTCCGTTGTATATGTCTTTTATGATGTCATATGTCTTTCCTCCTATTCCGCTTTGAATTAGTTTTAGAAAAAGTCCATTATGCCATACCGAATCGAAGGCTTTTTTAAAATCAATGAAGCAGCCAAATATTTTCCCTTGTTTTGTTTGGTGAACATATTTTTGTATAAGTGTGTGGAGTGTGTAAACGTGATTTGAAGTTCTCTGTTTAGGCATAAATCCAATTTGACAATTGTTTAAAATTTTGTGTTCTTGGATGAACTGAATTAATCTGTCATTAATGATCGAACAGAATAGTTTTCCGAGGTTACTGCTCACTGTAATGCCTCTATAATTATTTGGGTCATACTTATCTCCTTGTTTAAAAATTGGGGTAATCAGGTTCTCTTTCCAGATCTCAGGAAAGTGTCCAGATTTTAATAAAAGGTTGAATAATTTTAGGACAGCAACTGTCAGTTTGGGGCTGCTGTGTTTCAGCATCTCATTAGATATTCCATCTAAGCCACTTGATTTCTTCATTTTTAGGGATTTCATCTTCTCTGTCAGCTCAGTTAATTCTATGGGCTTGTCTAAATGATTTAGCCTGTCTTTAATAGTGTATTCCAGGTTATTTAGTTGGGAAGTCAGATGTTTTTGGGTGGGGGTTGGTTCGTTTAGTGAATAGAGTTTTCCAAAATGTTGAGTCCAGATTTTTGGGTCATAGATGGGAAGGTGTTTGGTCTCTTTGGATTTTTCTAAATTTTTCCATAGGTCCCAAAAATAATTTTGATCGATTGCCTCCTCAATTTTGTTTATTTTTATTTTTATGTGATCAGTTTTCTTCTGTATTAGCAGTGACTTGTATATTTTGAGGGTTTGTTGATATGTGGCTCGTATTTGTTGGTTTGCTGGGTCTCTGTGTTTTTTATTTGATAATGATCGTAATTCTTTTCTTAGT
Source organism: Garra rufa (assembly GCF_049309525.1). Classification (NCBI taxonomy): domain Eukaryota; kingdom Metazoa; phylum Chordata; class Actinopteri; order Cypriniformes; family Cyprinidae; genus Garra; species Garra rufa. The sequence goes on along the minus strand of NC_133371.1, from coordinate 49,618,558 downwards.
TTTTGGCATTCTTTATCGAACCAAACATCTTTAGCCAATTCTTTGCATCTGAATTTTTTTCTTTTTCTGAGGGCTTTTCTGACCACTGTAGAAAAGATTTGAGTTAACTGTTCAGTTGCTAAACTGATACTTCTCTTCTCTTCACTAAATGTAGTCAGGAGAAATAAGTTTATCATGTTGTCAACTTGGGTGCTGTGGAGCGCAGCTTCATACTGGGCAGGACTGTCTTTGCTCCATTTAAATTTGGGGGGGAGTGGATATAGTTTAACTTTTTGTTTTAAAGAGGGCAGATGATTCACTGATCTGTTGAGACTGAGGACTATGTGGCTATGGTCTGAAAATGGCAGCTGTGGCATCACAGTGAAATAATTGATTTTACTTTGGTCTATATCTGTGATGGTGTAGTCTACTGTGCTGCTGCCTAAATATGAGCAGTATGTAAATCGACCCAGGGAGTCACCTTTTATTCTGCCATTAACTATATATAGGCCCAGGCTTTTGCAGAGCTGCAGGACTTGTTTTCCATGTCTGTTAATTATGTTATCATAATTCTGGCGTGTTTTAGTAAAGAGTTTGTGTTGATGATTAAATGAACCATTTATATATTTGTCTCCATCTGAGCTGATGTAGTCCACTTCCTTCCCTGTTCTGGCATTCAGATCTCCCATTAATAGAACTGAACCGATAGATTGAAAGTAATTTATCTCTGATTGAAGGGTTGAGAAGATGTCTTTGTTATAATAAGGTGACTCATATGGGGGGATATATGTGGCACACAGGTACAGGTCCTCATCTAAACACAAAATCTCTTTTTTAAGTTTTATCCAAATATGTGTTTTTCCCTTTTTCATAGGCTGAATATAATGCCACAGATGTTCTTTGAACCAAACTATAATTCCTCCTGAATCTCTTCCGTTTTTCACATTAGGCTGTTTAATTGAGGGAATACGTAGCTCTCTGTAGTTTGAAGGGGTATAAGTTTTGGAGTCTAAACGACTCCATGTCTCAAGTAATATAATTATATCTGAACTATGTACAGCATTAACAAAATCAGGATTAGTACTTTTCTCTCCAAAAGCTGAAGAGAACATCCCTTGAATATTATAACATGTTATTTTAAATGATGTCATTGGTGAGTATTGTATTTACCAGAATAATGTATAAATTCATGACCAAATCGTGTTTTAAAATATAAATAATCAGTTCGAAATTAAGTATAGAGGTTATACATAAAATAAATAAATATCATGGGTGAATCAGTGTTACAACTTGTCAAATATGAAATAATCAAATAGAAATGCATCAAATAAAAGTTATTAAGAAATAATAATATTAAACTACAGACACACTTTAAGTAGTTAAGCTAACAGGTTGTCACATATCATCTTCAGCATGTTTTTAATCTGGTTAAGGTCGCTGGTGTCTGTTCTACCTCTACCTGCTACTACAGCGGCGTAGCTGTCTGACTGTCTGCCGGGAAACTGTCTTACCCTCTCCTCCTGATCAGAAAGTGTCTTCTGAGGGGGTTTCAGGGCTGTTTCCTTGATGGTTTTTGCAAACAGTCTCATGCCCTCTCGATGAATGTGGATGTGGTCATACAGATGCTTGTGGGTGATGCGCTGATGGTCGGCTATGTGGACATTCATCATTGAAGCACAGATTCCAGCTATCTCCGCGTTGATTGTGTTTATGATCTTTTGTGGTACGTCTCTGCGAGGTAGAAGGGTAGAGATGATGACTTTGGCTGTGGGGTAGATTCTGCTAGCTGTTTTCACCACGTTGGACAGGGCTTTAGTAACATCCACCTTTCTGGTACTAAGGTCGTTCGTCCCAGTGTGAAGAATGATGTGTGACGGGGCACCCAATGCACCATCTTGCAGCAGTCTTAAAGCAGAGTGTGAGGTGGGACACCAGAACTTCTTCACTGATCTCCCCGGAAACAGTTGTCTAGGGTCAAGGTGATGGCCGTTAGAGTCGCAGAGGATGACGATGTTGTCTTTTCTCTTCTGTTCTCTTCCGTTGCTCAAGGATGGTGTTGTAGCTGGGGGATGAATCTTGATGCTGCTGTCCTTCCTCCTAAAGTTCTGGTGGGCTTGAGGAGACTGACGGATTGCAGGGATGAAAGGGCTCTGACTCTCTCAGTCTCTCTCTCTCACTCTCTCAGTCTCTCTCTCTCTCTCTCAGTCTCTCTCTCTCACTCTCTCAGTCTCTCTCTCTCTCTCAGTCTCTCTCTCTCACTCTCTCAGTCTCTCTCTCTCTCTCAGTCTCTCTCTCTCTCTCTCAGTCTCTCTCTCTCACTCTCTCAGTCTCTCTCTCTCTCTCAGTCTCTCTCTCTCTCTCTCAGTCTCTCTCTCTCACTCTCTCAGTCTCTCTCTCTCTCTCAGTCTCTCTCTCTCACTCTCTCAGTCTCTCTCTCTCTCTCAGTCTCTCTCTCTCTCTCTCAGTCTCTCTCTCTCACTCTCTCAGTCTCTCTCTCTCTCTCTCAGTCTCTCTCTCTCACTCTCTCAGTCTCTCTCACTCTCTCAGTCTCTCTCTCTCTCTCTCTCAGTCTCTCTCTCTCACTCAAGTTCAAGTTCAAGTAGCTTTATTGGCATGACATTTGTTACAGTATTGCCAAAGCATTTTATATACAGAGTATAATAACATCAAGTTAATAAAACAGACAATAAATTTGAGAAAATATATTAAATTAAATACAATAAATAAACATAAAAACAGCAGACAGTATTTCTAAGATTGATTATAATAATGACAAATACATAGTGAACAATATTTGAAATTAAATATAAATAATTAACCATTTCGTATGGTGTGTATAGTATATACATATTTTGCAGCTAGTTTGACTGTCACATCATGCTCTCCGAGTATATAATGTAATTTCTCTGAGTCATTTAGAGACAAAAATGAACAATTCAATGCTTCAAATTGTGGAAAGAAGATTTGCCTTGTAGTGGTGTATTTGGGGCAGACAAGAAGAAAGTGTTTCTCATCCTCTATTTGACTCAAGTTACAGTGTTTACACATTCGCTGTTCTCTAGGAATCCATGTTTTTTTGTGTCTTCCTTTTTCTATTTCTAAATCATGGTCACTGAGTCGATATTTTGTAAGAATTTGCCTTTCTTTGATGTGTTTAATTGATAAGTAATCTGCCAATTTGGTGGTTCTGTTTAGGGCCGAATAACACTGGAGTTTGGTTTGGAGATTAAATTCATTTTTTAATTTTTCATCATAATTATACTTTAGATCTTTGTCAATTTCTTTACGGATGTTAGGGTTGTGGTTGGAGTCAGACTCAGCTTGAGTTTTATTTATTAGTTGGAGGACGAGTGTATTTAGAGGATGAGACACTGTGGGGGATTCGTTGGCAAGAAGGGCTTTATATTGAAGAGATTTGGTGTCAGATTGAGTCAGGTGATGCCAGAATTGAATAGCTCTTTTTCTAATTTCAATCTGTAAGGGGTATAAGCCCAGTTCAGCTCTGCAGGCATTGTTAGAAGTGCTTCTGTTTACCATTAGTATGTTTTTTGCAAATTCCAATTGTGTTTTTTCTATTAAACTTTTATCCCAATTTTCAAACTTTAATACTGGTCCCCAAATTTCACTCCCGTACAGTAGAATTGGTTTAATGATTGCTTGATATAATTTAATCCATGTTCTAACTGGTAGTTTTAATTGTCCAAATCGTGATTTTATGGCATAAAATGCCCTCCTGGCCTTCTCATGCAAGGCCTTCACAGCCAGACTGAAGCTGCCTGATGCTGAGATCTCAATACCCAGGTAAGTGTAGCTGGTGCTGTGCTCTAGGACTTCCCCTCCGTAATAGAACTGGTATCTGTTTCCCTGAGACCTGGCCTTCTTTTGAAACACCATGACTCTGGTTTTGTCCAGGTTTACTGTCAATGCCCATTCCTCACAGTACTGTTCCAGCAGGGCCAGGCTGCGCTGGAGACCCTCAGCTGTAGGAGACAGCAGGACCAGGTCGTCCGCATACAGAAGGCATTTTATTTCAGAGTCGTGTAGAGTGAGGCCTGGGATTTGGTCAGAGCGGTCTAGAGCTTCTGCCAGCTCGTTGATGTAGATGTTAAACAGGGTTGGGCTCAGACTGCATCCCTGCCTCACTCCACGACCCTGCTGGAAGAACTCACTTCTGAGATTGCCAATTTTAACCGCACTTTTACTGTTTTTATATATTGATTGTATAACTTTGAATGTTTTTCCACCAATGCCAATTTGTAATAATTTGTATAGTAATCCATCATGCCAGATAGAGTCGAAAGCTTTTTTAAAATCAACAAAACATGTAAATATTTTTCTTTGTTTGCCTTTTAGATTTTTGTCAACAAGAGTGTGGAGAGAATAGATGTGGTCAGACGTTCGGTGTTTTGGTAAAAAGCCAATTTGTGATTTATTTAGGATGTTGTATTTTGTAAGGAATGTTACTATGCGGCCGTTTATTATATTGCAAAAAAGCTTTGCTAGATTACTGCCTACACAAATGCCCCGGTAATTACTGGGATCAAATTTATCTCCTTTTTTATATATAGGTGTGATCAGTCCTTCAGACCAGATCTCAGGGAAGTCACCAGACCACAAAACCAGATTGAATAATTTGGCTAGAGCTTTAATCATGTTGGGACTGCTGAGTTTAAGCATTTCATTGCTAATATTATCTTGCCCACATGCTTTCTTTAGTTTAAGATTTTTTATATGTTCCATTATTTCAGATATTGTTATGAATGTATCCAGTGGGTTTTGATATTTTTGAATTGTTTTCTTCATGTCTTCTAGTTGTTCTTTTATTTTACTCTGAGGCAGGTTGAGATCATCTGGTTCAATTTTTTTATAAAGATTTTCAAAATAAGATTTCCAAATAGTGCCATTTTGAAGTGAGATCTCTAATTTGGGCTTTT
>NC_133371.1:49598645-49608645 GCF_049309525.1 Garra rufa | reverse complement strand
ATTCGGTTGTTTTGAGGAAAACATTCCAGGATTTTTCTCCATATAGTGGACTTCAATGGTGCTCAACAGATTTAAAGGATAACTATTGCCAAAATGCAACCTGGGCTGTTTTTTTTTTTTACTGTAAACGAGACAAACATATCTAAAAGCATAATTACGACAAACGAGCCATTTTTGAGATTGACTGTGATTTAGTTTTGTGGTCAATGGCCGGTGAATGGGAGAACTAGGGGCATAACTTTGAGTGCATCAAAATCGATATTTTTACAACACTAAGAAGACTCGACACACCATGACACTTTGCTGGAAGTATGGCCTGGGTCTCTACACATGAACTCCAGCATTGAGAACATTGTGTACACAGTTTACTAAAAAGAAAGGTTTTGAACAACTCACTTTCACTGTTTGAGTTTCCGCTCATCTTGCCAGTCAAGAGGTGTCCATCTCCGAATGCGAATGAATGGACTCCATAGGACGAAATATTAGGCTTATATGAGGCTCTTTTTACAACTAGAAGTTTAATATTGTTTTTCACTTGCGACAAAACAATGAATTAGCCGTGCATTTATATGGAAATATGCTTTAGGAGCTATCCATCCTCGCATTCGGAGATGGACACTTCTTGACTGGCAAGACGACCGCGAGCGGAAACTCAAACAGTGAAAGTGAGTTGTTCAAACCCTTTCTTTTTAGTGAACTCTGTGTACACAATGTTCTCAATGCTGGAGTTCATGTGTAGAGACCCAGACGATACTTCCAGCAAAGTGTCATGGTGTGTCGAGTCTTCTTAGTGTTGTAAAAATATCGATTTTGATGCGCTCAAAGTTATGCCCCTAGTTCTCCCATTCACTGGCCATTGACCACAAAACTAAATCACAGTCAATCTCAAAAACGGCTCGTTTGTCGTAATTATGCTTTTAGATAAGTTTCTCGTTTACAGTAAAAAAAAATAAAATAAAAAAAATAAAAATAAACAGTTTTAGTGCAGTTTCAAAGGGCTCTAAACGATCCCAGCCGAGGAATAAGGGTCTTATCTAACAAAACAATGCAATTTATATACTTTTTAAGCTTAAATGCTGGTCTTGTCTAGCTCTGTGATGCGCATGTGTACTCCAGTTCATGACAGTTAGGGTGTGTGGAAAAACTCACATCTCATTTTCTCCTCCAACTTCAATCCAATCATCCTACATCGCTGCAGAAGAACCGACCCAGTGTTTACAAAGTGAATATGAAAGGAGGGTAAAACATCCCTGTATTTTTAACCTTCAATCAGTTGAACCCCACTGAAGTCCACTATATGGAGAAAATCCTGGAATGTTTTCTCAAAAAAAAAAAAAAAAAAAAAAAAAAAAAAAATTATATATATATATATTTTTGCAACTGAAAAAATGTATTTTTATTCTGGAAGTGGAGTAATCCTTAAAGCTTCACAAATGTCTCTAGTGAGCTCACACTGATCAAGAGCTTTATAGAGTGTGTAATGTGCTCTGAAATAGGCTCTTCCTGCAGTGCACTAATGGCACACCTTTATGCTCATCTCACATTTAGTTTTGCTCTATAAAATAAAATAAAACCCAAGTGCAAAATTCAGTCATTTCATCAGGAATCAATGGGATCAGGAGTTTTTGGAAGGATGAAAAGCCTCTCATGCAGGTTTTGCTCAGTGTTTAACCTACAAAAAGCAACTGGGTTGGTAAAGCAGGTGGTATCCGCACAAAAGTGATGCGCCGCAAGACTGCAGCAGAGACTGGACTATAGGACTTACTGTTGACATCCTCCTGACGCCGGCCCTGCACATGCAGATACAGCGGCCTCGTCCTAAACACACAGAGACAGCGTGTGAGAGAGCAGACAGCACACGTGTGCAAACACACACACAGACACAGACACACACACACACACACACACACACACACACACACACACGATACCCACACGCCTGCGCCGCTCCTGTCTGCGTCACTCATGTACAGGCCTTTAGTGGACACCACTGCGCCGCTCAGCTGACCGATCTACAGCACAGACAGCAGAGAGTCAACACATGCAGACACACACGCCAGCGTCACGCCTGTCTATGTGTGTGACGTTACGCACCTCGTCCTGAGTCTTCCCTTTGGTCAGCAGATTCCTGCACTCCATCGGCACGTCGTTTATGTCCACTTCAGCCACGATGAGCTCGTCTGCGGCGACAGGAAGAGCGGCGGGCGGCGCCTGCAAACACACAAACACACGTGAGCTCACAGACAGACAGGTGCATCATGGGAAACGCAGCTGTGGGACAGTTAGTACTTTACTGGGCAGCGGCTGCAGTGTTTTCAGTTTGCCTTTGGCCATCAGCATGGCGTTGATTTTAGCCGCCATCGCCGCCGCCATCTCCACGCCACCCTGAGGAGACTCTGACCTGACCTCTGACCCCGCAGCAGACGAGACGGAGACACGGGACTCATTTGGCAGGACGTCCGCTTTGGGGCGATCCCATCTGCTGTTCACACACCTGCGGAACACAAACAACATCATGAACGCCGTGACAGTCTGGTGTGTGTGTGTGTGTGTGTGTGTGTGTGTGTGTGTGTGTGTGTGTTAGAGTGTGTGTGTCGATTGTAGGCCGGGGCAGACTCCAGCTGTGGGCCTGTTCTGATCGCCACACGTGTTTCCTGTAGGAGGAGAGTATCAACAGAACTCTAGTGCTGAGAGAGTCTGTCTTCATGTCCTCCACTTTTACACCAGTGTAACAGCTGTTCTTACATCACATCAATGAGTCAAAAGTGACCTAGTTCTGCAGCTCTGTCTAAACTGAACTGACCTGTATAATAAAGCTAGTATTGTGTTTCAGAGCTGATTTACAGCTGAACACGAACAGTTTCCATCATTAATTCTCTCATGAACGTCTGAAGTAAAAATAACTGATGTAGAGTCGTGTAGTATAATGTTGACAAAGCGCTTGAGTTTGATATGAACACAGACAGCAGAATGAGGACAGAAAGAATCAACCGGACCTAAAGTTTCTTTTCTGACCGGAGAATCTGAACAAACACACTCACGGTGATCCAGACGCCATCGCGGCGATCGGAGCTTCAGTCGCGGAACACCGATACGACACCGATATGAAGCTTTAAACCTAGTCTGGTCATCGATTCACAAACACACTCTGCGCGAGGCCTCGAGCGGAAGTCATGTGACGCGTCTGTTCTTCGGCCGTTTATATTCAGCGGAGCTCCGCCTCCTCCAGCGCCGCCTTCCGGCGTCAAGCGGAACTGCGTCAGAGGTCGAACACGTCAAATCGCGTTTAGATGAAGACACACAGTAAGCTTTATTTACATTCTCTACAATTTTCTGAATTAAATCTGACACTTGAAATGGTTTATCTTTAATGTTTTTGTTTTACCTCTATTCAGTTCTCTGATGTCAGAGATTATGGAGCGAAGTTCATCTGAGCCTCAAGGTCAAAGGTCAGCGTCTAATCGCTATAAAATCATCCAGGAAACCGTCACTCACCTTCAAGAGCTTCATTTATTTGTTACTGAATTCTCACGATAAATAAAGAGCAGAGCTGAATACGGCTGTAAGGTCCTGAAGAAGATTGGGCCTGATTTCAGGATATCCATCAACATCTTCACAGGAGACGAGTGCGGCCTGATCCTCTCAGGGGTTTCTCATCTGGAGTGTTTCTCCTTGTCGTCGCCACACTGGTCTTAAAGCTGTTTTCTGTGCAATTGTTTTGAAACTTTATGTGATGTGAAAAGCTCTACACTAATAGAACTGAGTCGTTATTCTCAGGATGGGTTTGCAGAAGAATCACTGAACACAAACAGAACCAGAGACTCTGATCGATCATTGATACACACTCTGATCATTGATAATGAAACATAACCAACAGCAGCTCTTGAAGGTTTGATGAACATAAAACACAGAAACAGCAGCAGTCTGAACCTCAGGAGCTGATTCACAACGACACACCAAACCGTCCTCAGACTCAAACTCTGAGAATCTACAAATGAAACCCCGCAGACACACGTCCAGCTCACATCTCACCCCGAAATCAGCTCCTACACAACACACAAGTCAATCCTGGATTTTGTGACAATCGAGCGCAAGTTGCCACCGAGTCTCTCCTGGACGTCAGTTGATTATTGTAGTTTCATTTATTATTGTAGTTCTGCTTTACAATAAAAAATAGCTTTTTTATTAAATCAAAAAGGGCAGTACAACAAATACTACAATGATGTAGAAATACTTTACAATTTAAATAACTTCTTTTGACATTACAGATGAGAATTTAAAGAGAAATTTAAAGAGGTAATTCATCATGAAAATAATGTCACAACGCAAAAAAATCATAATGGTCCTAAATACAAAATATAATCTCATTTTTCTTGTCATTTGGGAGCGAAGCACAGCCCAGACGCATTCCCAGACATCCAGGCGAACGGTCCTCTCGACCGCGTCCGCTCGCCGATTCGGAGGAAGATGATCGAATCTGAAGTGCTGGTGGGACGCTGTCAGAAATCACGTCGCCGCTCGTTTATTCAGCTTTACGACGGAGCAGATCACCGTCAGCCGCTTCGCCGACAGCGTCCGTCCGTCTGAGCCCAGAGACACAGAATGAACCCAATAAACAAAACCCCGACGGAGAGGATCCGCCGGACACGCGCCGGTTCTCTCGGACGCTCGGCTGCGGACAAAAACGACACGAAGAATGAATGATCATCCCTCTCCGAGGAGTCTGAGATGCTTTACATCGTTCCAGTGTAAAATTTATCATCTATAAAAATATTGAGATTTACTTCATATAACAGGAGCGTGTTAAAAACCGCAGATGTCCGTCGCGGGTCGCCGTATAAATAGAGCGTATAAAATAAGGCAGCAGTCTCGTCAGTAGATCGACCACATAGAAAAATCTCCGGAGGAAAATCGTTCAAGGCCCAAAGTCTTCACAGATGCTCGCGTCCACGTACGAAAATAAAAACGTGATGTTTCCTGTCCGTGTCTGCAGATATTAAATACATCATCATCATCATTCGTGTTAATCACCTTTGGCGTTTAGATCATCTCTCATTCTGAGGGTATTTATTAGCTAACATGATTCCCATCATTAGTTATTAATAAAGAAAAAAAAACAAGAAACAACTGGACCAAAAGAAATAGCGCTCCACAGATGCGCATTTCTGTCGCGGTCGAGTCGATCGCTAGTGTTTCTTCACAGGAGGAGACGCTCAAACGTTAGCTCCGCTCGTCCTCATCCTCACGCGTGTGCGTTACTCCGGCGGCGGTCGCAAGCTGCGCAGCTTCTTCTCGTCCAAACCCTTCCAGTACTTGAAGTTGTTGTCCAGATGCTGCATTAGATTGGGCAGATCGGCAAACGCTACAAACAGAAAAGTATCATTACTGTCAACATTCAGTACATCCTCAGCTCAACCGTATTTACAGACAATTACAATTAGGACAGTAAAACAGTATAAATCTAGCTGAGATGATCTTACCGTCCCAGGCGTCAAACATGTCGGTGATGAAGTAGTCGATGAAGGAGATCTGGGATTTGGGAATGCTGCAGGTGTTGCGATCGAACACGGGCATCACCACCGGCAAACCCTGCTGCTTCTCTTCATCCGTCTGAAAAACAGAGACGAGACTGAACACACCACTCTCCGCTGACTGCCGTTTCTCTCTCGCTATCCTGCAGTTTCATGATTTGTCAGATATTAGATAGTTTTCCTCAAGGGGATTTCAGCTACAATCCTCGTCAATACTCAAAGCCACAGCTCTACACTGATGGTTCATGAGGACAGCTCACAAACACACACCTGTGCGAAATACTCCTCTGAGATGCGTCCGGCCCACTCGATGCACAGCTCCAGCGGCCTGCAGGGGTTGGAGATGTCAGCACACTTGATCAACATCCGCTTCACCAGGATCCGGTTCTCTGGAGCCGTCAGGATGCTCTTCACTGAGTCCTCATCACCGTTACCCTGCACACATAAACACATGAATATGGATTGTTCAGATGGGCAGCAAGATTCAAACTCATATGAGGGTTATAAAGAGTCACTATAAAAAAAATAAAAATTAAAAAAACTGGAAATGTGGCTGTTCAGACTGAGGTATTATTTTACATTGTAGGGACGATAAATCGATTCAGAGAACGGTTCTGAGACCAACCAAATGCATGCTGTTTCTCTTTGGAATCGATTCTGAGCTTAGATTTTAACAGCAGAGGCTGCTCTAATCTAGTTTTATCTGAACGCTCACGACGAAGAGGGCTGAAGAGCACTTGTGCGTTTGTCTGAGTCGTGTAATTTCACCTCGGCTCAGAATCTGATGCGAGATTAATGTAAACACAGCCCACTGTAAACACCATTGTAATTCAATTCAACTTTTTCGAGTTGTATAAATGGTTATTTTAGGCTCAAGTGTAAGTAAGGATCTGGAAACAAGCAGAGCATGGCTGTTTCTAAAGCAAGCAGTGCCATCTGCTGTTCAAAATTAAGCTCAGAATCGATTTGAGAAAGAATCACGATGTGTTCAGAAAATTTAGAATCGATTCTGAATCATTTCTCGATTCGCGCTGCAACAATAAGCCTTTTTCACAAAAATCGGAAATGACGTCAGCGCAGGGTAAAGTCAGTTCCGCTACAGGTCTGCGCCTATTATATTAATATGCTCTTGTCTCAAATAATGCCTTTTACCTTTTCTGTTTTGTCTGTTTTCCAAGTTGTTGTTATATAATCAACAAAGAAACAACATTTTTACTTGTTTGTGATTTATATGGGCACTCGGACCGCTGACTCCTCAATATAATATGCGCAACATAGCGCCAGCCATAGTTTCTGTTCTCAATCTCTGGTATATTTAAGCTATTTTCTCAATTTACTCAGTCATTTCCCTCGAATCACTACATCATGGTCAATTATGACAGCATTTGACAGCCTTTATATCCAAATGCACATTTTCCCAAGATTAAATTAAACGATTCTGTGTCCGGATGATGCCTAAACTCAATACAGCAACGTAATCCAGATCCAAATGGAATAAAGCCATTAATCGGAGTATTGTCTTGTTTAGTATTATATTATTTTATTATGTATATCCCTGGGCACATTCTGCAACGTACATTTACACCGTAAAATGAATAATGCAAAGGAGAGCAAGTAGAAAATACAATATTACTTTAATAATAATAACAACAACAACATTAATAATCGCGAAAAAAAACATGAAGAGTGATAATGCACAGCCAGCACCAAATAGACAGAACAGCAAAACTCAAAACTGTGCTGTATTATAAGTGCTATCATTCATAATTAAATAATCATAGTCTATGTGATGACCAGAAGCTGACAAAGTTTTTGAAAAAATGTTTGCTATTTTTAGAGTAAAACCCCGGTATATATCATAGTGTCATAGTATCTATTTTGTAAAAATAGACTTAGATTCCCGAACTTACGCATGTTAAGTACGGCCGCTGCTGTCACCGGAAAAACTTTTACCCTGCGAGCGCCAATCCGGAAGCCAGAAACACGGAAGTGTGAAAAAGGCTAATTTATCGTCCCATCCCTATTACATTGTTATTTTTGTATATATTTTTCATGATATAATGTGCAACAGATTTTTTTGTCAGTGACACATGCGCCACACTAAAAAAACATGATGGTTTTATCTCTGTGTGTATGTGTGTGAGAAAGAGTGATTGTGTGTGTGCACTTGTACAGCTCTCTTTGTGAGGGCCAGTCTGAGGTTTAGACCATCGCAGTGAGGACAGTTTTGTAAAGTGAGGATATTTTGGCCAGTCCTCCTTTTCTGATACTCCTTTAAAGGCCTGTTTGAGGGTCAAGACTTGGTTTTAGGGATCAGGTTATAATTGGGTAAAGGGTTAGGGTTTGGGTGAGACTCTTAGTTCTGATGGGTTAGAAGCTAGACTGCATTGTGTCAATGTATGTCCTCACAAAGATAGATATACGGAGTTGTGTGCGTGTTTGTGTGATTCTCACTCCGTTCTCCTCCAGTGCTGCCAGTGGTTTGTTGATGCTGTTGACAAACTTGTTGACATGTTCAAAGTGTTTGGTCATCTCAGTGGCGAGGACCATGTCTATGACGGCCTGCCGGAGCGTGCGGTACTCGTTCCTGTGAGAGAAAGCGGCGTCAGCAAGTGTTCGCCGGATGATCTGATCACTGAGAGCACATTCACCATCAGAAACATGAGATCACACACACCACTGCACTAAAACAAGAGGAAAATCACCATCCAGCAAACACACTCAGAACATCTCGAGCACGTCTCGTCTAACGTTCGGCTCACAGCGCAACAGCGGAACACAGCGCTTGAAATACTGGCACAAATAAGAAAGCACAGTTCAGCGTGTACCTCTCCATGTTCTTGAAGATGTTGCACTTGTCGTCTCGAGTGGTGATCTGGAAGGCGAGCGCGGCGTGGTGACTCTCCAACACGGCGGTGTCGTTGTACAGGATGGCCAGTTCACTTCCTGCGTTACACAGGAAGGAGTTTGTACGTCCAGGATGATCGACGTCGTGCACCGTAGCCGCGATCAGAGCCGCCACCTCGTCTATGGGGTCCAGACTTTGCTGAGAAAGAAACGCACGGAAACATATGAAGCTGCGGCGACATTGAGCTGCGATCGCTGCGCTAACACCATCGCGTCTTTCGTTAGCATGTGCCGTCCATCGCGTCTACTGCTAGTCAACGCTGTGTGTCGAATAACTGAGTCACATGACTTCAGCTGAGTCTGTTCTGTGTGGTGAAAGAAACAACCACAAACCACATCCAAAAATCGAATAACAGGACAAACAGCAACATAAAGCGAGGATCAGCCGAACCTGTTCTCAAAGCGCATTACAAGAGAACCAGATCCTGTTTTTGCATCGTGACACAGGATCAGCACTGATGGAGATTCACTGCTCACCCGCTGCACACTCATCAGTCCAGCTGGATTTCATGGAGCGTTTGTCAGATTTTTGCAGCTCAACTAATTTCAGCTTTTCTCAAAAATTGCAGTGATATTTGCAGCATTTTTGTGATGTTTTGCAGTGAAAACACTATTCAGTTGAAACCTGTGGTTTCCAATCCTGGTTCTCCTCAGCACTGCACATTTTGCATGTCTCATTAATCAAAATTGAACTCAAATGTGTGTGTCAGATAAGAGAAACATCAAAAACATGCAGGATTGTGAACCGCTTCTCTGACTCAAGAGCATTCACGTGTTTGCGTGTCGCGACTCGTGTGTGTTCACCTTGACGCGCTCCTTGCACAGGAAGTAGGCGGTGGCGTGCAGTACGTCTGCGGCGTGCGAGGAGTTGTGGTAGGAGTTGCTGGAGTGATAATTGGCCTCGACGATCTGCAGCCAGGAGCGCAGCGTCGCCTCCGGACAGCTCAGAAACTCACAGACGCCGAAGCGCGAGAAGATCTTCAGACCCAGAAACGTTAAAGGCCTGAAAATAAACAGCGTGAGGAATGAGAACCGGCCGCTCACCTGACTGTTACACAAACATACCTGTTCAGAATCTACACCAGCACGACATGAGTGTGTTTAGATGGAGTGGGGGAGGAAACTGTCATCAGAAGTGAGCTAAATGACACACTCAACTGGAAAAACCACTACCAATCAAAACAAACCAGTAAACGAAGCACATAGTGTTCATGTTTTCTTTTGTTTTGTGTTTGTTAAGTCACCCTTATTTCTATACTGCTTTATACAACCCAGATTGTGTCAAAGCAGCTTTACAGTGTTAAACAGGAAAAGGTGTGCGTGTTTCTCTTCACCGCTTCATGGTGGCTGACTCCAGGTTGAAAATATCAAAGTCCCACGAGTCTTCGTTTTCCATCGTCTGAGCAATGCATGGTGGGATATCGTTGAGGGACAGTGGTGTGGTCAGGTGACTTGGGATGTGATGCAGCTCTGAAACACAAACAGTGTGAATAGATGCACAGGAAATGGGGTCAAAGGCCAGAAAGCAGTGAACTCAGCTTACGTTTAGTGGCGAAGATGTA